>NC_090258.1:34347628-34357643 GCF_037325665.1 Littorina saxatilis
AAACGGGTCTGTTTCCATACCGGAAAGAAGGAATGGACTGAGAGCTACTATAAGCACGGCGCTGTGCGCACACTTGACCGAATGATGTTATTCACACATTACCATCTGGCGATCTCTAAAAAATCATTTAAAAACAAACTAGTTGACAAGTAATGAAACTATTTACTGAAATCAAGAAGTATATCTTAGTTCAAGCAGTGCAAATTGGGTACCCCCTGGCGAATGCACATTGGACCGTGCGTATACGCCGTCGCAAGGCAAGTAACTCTATGAGTACACAAATGAGCAAGAACCGTAACATGAATACACTCGTAACACCTTAAGACCGACAAAACCCTAATGGACATGACGTAGGAGAGTCGTATTAAGCATTTGGTTTTCTTGTTAAGATCAAGCATCAGTTGGTAATGTGGAGAAAATAAGCTACATGTCACAAACAGGGCGGACGAGAAGAATCTTCTCAAATCATATGCGTATGAACACGTTCTCTAGAACTGTTATTAGCTAACAGTTTTAAGGGCATTGCCATGAGCAAATCAACTGTTTAGCATCAGTCATGTGACACCAGTACTTACTGACAATTATTATTATTATTTTTAGTAGTAGTGGTAGTATTATATGCATCTGTGGATTCATATCAAACCGAAGTCGACTACGAGTTGTGCTGCAATGTCCCGTTACATGTTGTGCCGTACGCCCTCCCCCCCCCCCCCCCCCCCCCCAAATGGGAACTGCCTGGGGACTGCCTGGGGACTGACTGACCTAAATCACAAGGCGTTGCTGTTTTGTACCGCAGTTGTACAGTTATGAACTGGCTTGGATGCGCACTATTCAGTGTTAAAGTTAAAACACTTTCAAGCCGTACACGTTCATTGTTTTAGCTGTTGAGTTACGCTTCAGTATTAAACTCAATGTCAAAGAGGTTTAATTTGGGAAATTGTGATTTTTGACTCACATGCGAAGCAAAAGTGAGTCTATGTACTCACCCGAGTCGTCCGTCCGGAAAACTTTAACGTTGGATATTTCTTGGACACTATTCAGTCTATCAGTACCAAATTTGGCAAGATGGTGTATGATGACAAGGCCCCAAAAAACATACATAGCATCTTGACCTTGCTTCAAGGTCAAGGTCGCAGGGGCCATAAATGTTGCCTAAAAAACAGCTATTTTTCACATTTTTCCCATTTTCTCTGAAGTTTTTGAGATTCAATACCTCACCTATATATGATATATAGGGCAAAGTAAGCCCCATCTTTTGATACCAGTTTGGTTTACCTTGCTTCAAGGTCAAGGTCACAGGAGCTCTTCAAAGTTGGATTGTATACATATTTTGAAGTGACCTTGACCCTGAACTATGGAAGATAACTGTTTCAAACTTAAAAATTATGTGGGGCACATGTTATGCTTTCATCATAAGACACATTTGGTCACATATGATCAAGGTCAAGGTCACTTTGACCCTTATGAAATGTGACCAAAATAAGGTAGTGAACCACTAAAAGTGACCATATCTCACGGTAGAAAGAGCCAATAAGCACCATTGTACTTCCTATGTCTTGAATTAACAGCTTTGTGTTGCATGACCTTGGATGACCTTGACCTTGTTGGTAGGAAAAATGTGTAAAGCAGTTCTTAGTGTATGATGTCATTGCTGTAAAGGTCAAGGTCAAGCATGTGAGTCGTATGGGCTTTGCCCTTCTTGTTTAAAAATGTTTTATCAAGGCCCATGAAATCATTTGTTTGCGAGTATGTGGGGCATGTGTTCCTCCATGCGCCTGCGCTTATGCCGGCAGGTTTCATAATTTTGAAATTATTCAGCCCTGCCAGTGGACTTCGTGGTGTAATGGTTATGACGTTGTTTTTCGGATCCGGCGGTCACCGGTTCGAGACCCACAATGACATCAGATTTTTTATTATGTTTATACTTTTTTTTATGCCTGTTTTCGTTTTCGTAAATAATTTTGGAGTGCTGGGCCGGAATGTGGGAGAAAGGCTCATAATATGGACCGGCTCCTAATATGGACCACCTCCTGTTCTGACAAACCGTAACGGCGCTAGAGCGCTCAGAACAATTTCATTCGCTGTATTCACTCTCTCTTGATAACTTGCACATGTCAAAACAGTTGCAGAGACACAAACCTCAAAACCGTTAGGCTTTTTCTCTTTTTTTCACTTTTGGCAGCGTTCACTCTAAATTTGCCGCCTAAAACGGACTCGTTTCTTTCCACAGCCAAAGCTTTTATCACTAAAAAAAAAAAAGGCTATATATGATAGCCAAGACTGTTGTTTGTTATATTTTAGCAGTATTGACCCCGAGTTTCTATTGCAAACAAAAAATACTAGCAAAATCTCAAGGTATGTGTGAGTTTCCTAATTATATGGACCACCTTCAACAAATCGATGAAAGAAAAGCTAAAGGCTATTGTTATTAATTCATTAAGAAGCTTGCTGAAAATAACCTATAACGAGCCCTCGAGATTTCCAAACAATATAACAAACAGTCTTCTTTTCGTGGAAGTTGATAATTTCACTTATTTTCACTCTGTTTTTGATAAGCTTCTTTAGTTTCCTGGTGTGTTTCAAATAATGCTCTCATCAACCCGAAACAGATCAATCTAAAGCATATTTTGATAAGTCTGACTTGCACACTAAGTTGTTTCATGTTAGGCCAAAAAAAAAAGTTGTATGTTTCTGGTCACCCGACCCTACCTAGATTTTCCCGCCGACCCTAGACTTTTTTTTTTATTGCATTTGTAAAAAATAAAGCGAAAAAAAGCGTCAAAACGAAAGTAACAGACGGCAGACGACACAAGGGGGATAACCCCGCATCCCTTTTGTCTCATTTGTTTTGTAATGTGTTGTCTTTCTCTTTGTATAGTAAGTCCAGTCTCTTTGCGTCACTGTATAGTTATTTTTTACCCTGACCTCAAAAAAAAATTTAAATAAATAAAAATAAAAAATCCCTACCTACCTACCCAGTTTTGTGTAGCCATGTTACCAGAAACATACAACTTTTTTTGTGTGTGCCTTATTTTGAAGTATAGGTGGCTTCACTGGTCCATATTGGGCCAAGACACTGTTTGTCTCACACTGACACACACGCACACACATGGAATTCTGCAAACTACGAAGGAAATATTGTTGCTTTATTGTATGTTAACAAGTTTATAACTTCCAAAGATAATGCTAACTGAAAAAGATTAATCCAGGTCCGCGGTGAACATAGAGAATACTGCATGGCTTGCTGTGTCGTACCAGATTTACACGAGTTGTATTTTAAAATATTGAACTGCGAGCGAAAGCGAGCTGTTCACTATTTGAAAAAGCAACGAGTGTAAATCTTGTACGAAACAGCAAGCCATGTAGTATTCTGTTTATCCTACATACTGTACTTGTATTTTACTCAAAACGTCCCGCAGTCGAGGCAGCCACATTGTCATTAAAGACGCTTGTTTTGGAACCTCGATCTCTTCTAAAGCCTTGTGCAATCTATTACGACAAAGCAAAGAAACGTCACTCTGGAAAGTGTGGCGTGACGTGTTTGTTCTGAAAATTCATGGAGGGGAATTAACAGGGCATGTGTTTTCTACAGTGACGTTTGTCTCGGTGACTTTGGCATCATTAGTAGTGGCAAAAAAACAGGTCCCTGCCAGACTTGCTTGACATGACCTCATTTAAATGATATACACGCATGTGATTTGAACGATTATTATCTCATGAGTATCTCTCTCAGGTATGTAGGATAAAAACCGATATCAGCATTTTAACTTTAAGTGAATACAGAAATATCACAAATCAAGTGTAAAGTCACGTTTGTCTCTGAAACTAAAAGATTATATGTCAGTTTGTCACCCAATGAGGGGAAAACTGTGTATGAGCGTCAACGTCTTGACTTCAAAGGGATAGAGGGTAAGCAAACACCAGTCTGTTCATTCGTTATGTTCTAACTCTTCAAAGTCGACCTCTCCATCCGCTTTCGAATCTCGTCATCTCCAAGGAAGGGATTCAAGTTGCGTGAAGCAATTTTACTACTTTTAGTCAACCCTTCGAACTCACATTTTGAAATTGAACGCACCGCATTTTTCACTAGAATATATATATATATAAATATCCCATGACCTCCCTTCTTTGTCTCTGTTACTTCAGTATGGGTATATATGTTGTATTTTTATAGCTCAATAAATACATCATGGACTCCAAAAAATATATGATAGTGCAGATTCCGATTTGGGCAAAGGACTACTTTCCTCCCGACCTTTGACCTCGCGCCGAACAATGTGACACATTTGTATGAAGTTCTAAAATCGTATTGCACGGCTCAGAAAACCATATCAGTTGCACGCAAAAATGAATCTCAGAACTGATCTGATGTATGAGATGCAATAAGCAAAAGTTTCTTTCATTATGAAAGCAATGCAGGTCGAAAAAAAACGAACATTCAACTTACAAGATAACCAGATGCTCGCGAACCAAAACAAAAACACGAGTACCCTCCCCTTGCATCGTTAGCAGACGACTTTTGAGAATCTGTCGGTAGTGTGTTTTGGTGTGCGCCTTCAGCTATCAAACATCGGCTGTTTCACGTGTTTTGCGAGCAAGTCTACTCTTTTGCCTGGCTCTGCAGTAAGTCCACATATTTTTCCGTAATCCAGTCATATTCCTTCAAAATGCAATCAATCGGCGGTGACAGACGTGTCGGTCGCGTTTTCCTCACACCATACCAGTTTAAGTTCATCCATGCAAACACACTCGCAAAACAGTTTATCACGTAGATACATTTCAAATAGGGAGCAAATGGTTAAATCTAAACCTACATATTTGTTCCCTAAAATTTGCTTCTCTGTCAATAAGCCTAATTACACACGTTCGAGAAAAACAACGTGGAATCGATTCTGAATCGAGTAAGCCAAATGGGTCCCAAACCCGTTTCGCCCGTTCTGCCGACCTGAAACGCAAAACAAAAGAATTGTGCGCTTCAACTAAATTAATTTCTATTCGACTTCATTACTTTCTTGCAACTTATGAACCTTTACTTAAAGCTTTTAAATGGTCTGAAAGTAGTGTTACCGCGTACTTATCGATGCACTCATTCGTTTTATTTTTTCAGCGACGGTCACTTAGTTTAAGGTTGCAAAAGGGCTAAGTCTCGCTGGCAACAGTTTTACCCTGCACAGATCGCAACAGTGCCGCTAGTAGTCTACACTTTGTGTTTGATGGTAGAATGGGATATACAGATTACAACACTCGTGGTTTTTTATATGGCTTGTATTTCAGTCAAGACCCAGCGGGAATATCAATCGAGAGCCACTCGCCAGAGGCTCGTGTCTCCCGATGATATTCATCCGCTAGCTGGGTCTTGACTGAAATACAAGCCATATAAAAAACCACTCGTGTTGTAACCTATACGTATACTCCATAGCTGTGTCACTGTCATGCCCCGCGGTCGCGATGACACGTTCACACAACAGAGTTTGCACAGAAAGTGACGAGCCAGTATAGCGCGTTAGCGTACAGCTCTTAACGTTTTTCTATGCTTTTTAACTTTCTGACCTTGTTTTAAATCCAAACATAACATAATTATCTGTACATGTTTTTGGAATCAGAAAACGATACAGAATCAGATGAAAATGTTTTTAAGCTACTGGACCGATCTTCATGAAACTTTACATGAGAGTTCAATGAGTTCGTGGGTATGAAGATCGGTCCAGTAGTTTTCTCTGTATTGCTCTACACACACACACATACACACACACACACACCACGACCCTCGTCTCGATTCCCCGTCTATGTTAAAGCATTTAATCAAAACTTGACTAAATGTAAAAATAAAATACAAACAGCAGAGTGAATAATCTTTTTATTTACCTTTACTGTAATGACCGAAAATGGGTGGGTGGGCGTTTACTATAGGTACTGTTCCCTGTGCGCGGAATTGGACCACAAGAAGGGGGTGGGCGTTTACTCGATACTGGGCGTATACAAGGTATTTGTATAGGTTACAACACGAGTGGTTTTTTATATGGCTTGTATTTCAGTCAAGACCCAGCGGATGAATATCATCGGGAGACACGAGCCTCTGGCGAGTGGCTCTCGATTGATATTCCCGCTGGGTCTTGACTGAAATACAAGCCATATAAAAAACCACGAGTGTTGTAATCTGTATATCCCATTCTACCATCAAACACAAAGTGTAGACTACTAGCGGCACTGTTGCGATCTGTGCAGGGTAAAACTGTTGCCAGCGAGACTTAGCCCTTTTGCAACCTTAAACTAAGTGACCGTCGCTGAAAAAATAAAACGAATGAGTGCATCGATAAGTACGCGGTAACACTACTTTCAGACCATTTAAAAGCTTTAAGTAAAGGTTCATAAGTTGCAAGAAAGTAATGAAGTCGAATAGAAATTAATTTAGTTGAAGCGCACAATTCTTTTGTTTTGCGTTTCAGGTCGGCAGAACGGGCGAAACGGGTTTGGGACCCATTTGGCTTACTCGATTCAGAATCGATTCCACGTTGTTTTTCTCGAACGTGTGTAATTAGGCTTATTGACAGAGAAGCAAATTTTAGGGAACAAATATGTAGGTTTAGATTTAACCATTTGCTCCCTATTTGAAATGTATCTACGTGATAAACTGTTTTGCGAGTGTGTTTGCATGGATGAACTTAAACTGGTATGGTGTGAGGAAAACGCGACCGACACGTCTGTCACCGCCGATTGATTGCATTTTGAAGGAATATGACTGGATTACGGAAAAATATGTGGACTTACTGCAGAGCCAGGCAAAAGAGTAGACTTGCTCGCAAAACACGTGAAACAGCCGATGTTTGATAGCTGAAGGCGCACACCAAAACACACTACCGACAGATTCTCAAAAGTCGTCTGCTAACGATGCAAGGGGAGGGTACTCGTGTTTTTGTTTTGGTTCGCGAGCATCTGGTTATCTTGTAAGTTGAATGTTCGTTTTTTTCGACCTGCATTGCTTTCATAATGAAAGAAACTTTTGCTTATTGCATCTCATACATCAGATCAGTTCTGAGATTCATTTTTGCGTGCAACTGATATGGTTTTCTGAGCCGTGCAATACGATTTTAGAACTTCATACAAATGTGTCACATTGTTCGGCGCGAGGTCAAAGGTCGGGAGGAAAGTAGTCCTTTGCCCAAATCGGAATCTGCACTATCATATATTTTTTGGAGTCCATGATGTATTTATTGAGCTATAAAAATACAACATATATACCCATACTGAAGTAACAGAGACAAAGAAGGGAGGTCATGGGATATTACAATATAATAAAATTATAAAATATATGTGTACGAAGTAGCCTAAGTGCTATTGATTTTTTCCGTAGGTACTGTATCTGCAAATCTTCGAGGCATTATTACTTTCAACAACAGCAAAAAGCCAGAGCACACAAGTGTTTTTCTTGAGAGAGTACGGGAGTTACAACGGTAACCAGTCGTGCTGTCTGCATCACGAAGCTAGTGACCGAGTTTGAACTCCAGCTGAGATTTTGTTTCGGGCGATCGAGGTCACTGGGTCCTGTAATAATACGTCGATATCTCCCGTGGGGTATGCACAGACTTTTCTCGCCCAGTTAACGCTCGGTATGAAATGTAAAAATAAAATTAGTACTGTGAGGTGCAAACACGATTGTATGATATAATTATATTGTTAATTCTTTGTTATTATATTATTAAGGTATGCAGACTTCCCAGTGCTCTCATCCTGACTCTCCTGGATAAATGTCAAGAACTGGAAGAGGGCGGGAAATATTATGTGTACACCTTAGGCGTGACTCAAGACGTACTCTGCAGCGCTTACGTGGAGCACGGCCAGGTGAGACCCTCTGCTTAATTACGGGTACCATATAATACACAGCGAAACATCGTTACACAACAGCTCAGGGATATTAATCAAACGTTTTTGATTTATTTCCCAGTAAACTGATACTTCCCTACTCCCAGCCAAACAAAGACTAACCAAAACAATTTTGAAAAATAAAAATCCCGGACAAATGTCAAGGATTTACTCGGTTTGGTTGAAACTTAGCTGTTGTGTTGGTGTTTGCTGTGCGAATCTCAACCATGCACTCAGCTACACATCTTCTGTACTCTCATACACACTCTTTCGCTCACTGATGCGTTCGGGAAAGGCTGTCTCGCACTCGGACGAATCACACCACAGAAAACAAAGTAAAACTTCCAGAAAATTCGCTATCAACCAAAAAGCCAATTAAATCATGCATAAATCAACTGGGAACAACAATACTGACACACGCAATAACACACTCAGTCTCATCTCTCACTTGGTGAACACGCTTCAACACAATCCGTCGCGATATAACCTTGAACGGTTGAAAACGACGTAAAACACCAAATAAAGAAAGAAAGAAAGACTTCAACACAAATACCGTTCAGTTGACCTCACACTGTCAGTTTGCACAAGACACAAAATCCGTATAAATTCACAGCACAGTCACCAGCCGAAGAATGAGAAAATAATTCAAGGTAAAGTTGTCGCGCAAAATCTTGAACTGTCGATCATGCTTTTACTACCCCCACCCCGTACCCATTGGGACAGAAAAGACTGCACATTCTCCTCCAATTAGAAAAGCAAGATAATCAGAAACTGCAGAAGAGAAATATGGAAGCAAAATAGAACATAAAATATATTGATTTTACTGATGAATTCAGAAAAAAACATTTCTGTGCCCATTTTTAAAGCTCAATTAGAAGCATGGAACACAGACAGACATTAATTAAAAGTGCTTGAGTGGTTACAGTGTTCAGAAATTGTGTTTGATACCAAGTTGAGTTATCCCTCTTCACCACAGTTAAAAGAAATACACCTCTTGTCGCGCAAAATCTTGAACTGTCATGCTTTTACTACCCCCACCCCCTACCCAATTGGGACAGAAAAGACTGCATATTCTCTTCCAATTAGAAAAGAAAGATAATCAGATGATCAGAAACTGAAGAAGAGAAATAGGGAAGCAAAATAGAACATAAAATATACAGATTTTACTGGTGAATTCAGAAAAAACCACTTTTGTACCCATTTTTGAAGCTCAATTAGAAGCATGGAACACAGACACACATACATTAAAAGTGTTAGGGGGTTACAGTGTTCAGAAACTGTGTTTGATACCAAGTTGAGTTATCCCTCTTCACCACAGTTAAAAGAAATACACCTCTTGTAGCACAAAATCTTGAACTGTCATGCTTTTAATACCCCCATCCCCTACCCATTTTGACAGAAAAGAGTGCATATTCTCTTCCAATTAAAAAAAACAAGTCAAAGTAACTGAAATTTGTTTAAATACTTCTTTTCTGTCAGTCCATGGATTGCTTAGTCCATTAAAAACAAACAGACTAGGACTTAATGCGCCCATTTTAAAATAACATTAACATGATATATCAGATTTTTTCATGCAATTTCATGCAACAAATTAACAATTAATTGATCAAAATTCAAGAAGACTAATAGAGGAACAAAATAAAGTATGAAACACAGTTATAGTCCTGTAATATGATAAAACAACTCTTTAGTATCAATTTTGACAGTCATTTTCAAGCATGAAACAGAAATAAACATATGATTTTAAGTGTTAAAGTGGTCAAGTCAAGTCAAGTATTTTATTGTTTTGGGCCCAGAGGGCTTTGAAACAAAGATATAATTTTAACCAAAAAAAAGGTAACAAATCAGACAGTTAATAAATGTATACAAATTGAGCGGACAAATACAACAATACTATACAACCAAACAAAATAAATTGGCAATATACACTTCCATACATACAAACAAAAATAAAAGAAAAATAGGTTTAACAAAATCAGGTAAGAGATCAGACAGATAATATATATACATTAAGCGGACAACGATAATATACAGCCGAAATAAATTAGCAATACCATTATGCCATGCATCTTTTGTAAAAACACAAAACAAAACAAAAGCATATATTACATACATATATACATACCAAGAAAGAAACTAGATATAACGCTAACAT
>NC_090258.1:34357843-34360343 GCF_037325665.1 Littorina saxatilis
AACGCTAACATACTAAAATCATAACGTGGGCTACAAATCTTGCTAGCTTCATTAGTTTTATCTTAGATTTACAATTCATTAACTGTTCATATTTTAAACAATTTGGGTGAGATCGGTAATAAGGACTAATTAATTTTCTTCTTTCAGACACTATACTTTCGTCGGTACAACTGAACAAATAGTGAAACTCATCACCTAATTCATTTTTATTGCACATATCACACAATCTTTCATTTCTAGGAGCATTAAAAAATCTAAGGATGCGCTGAAACTTAGGTAAATTTAAGTTGAAGTATCCTTCTTACCGATGGAAAAAAGATACACACCGTCATGCGCAAAATCTTGAACTGTAATGACTTTACTACCCCTACCCCCTACCCATTATGAGAGAAAATAGTGCATTTGCTCTACCTATGAGACAAGTAAGTAAAAGCGACATGTCACTTTTCAAATATTATTTTGATGTAAGTTCTGGCTTGTTGAGAGAACAAAATGAAAATAAAAGGGGCATTTTGCTGGTTCAGTAGATAATAAATACAACTTGAATATGGTGTCGCTCTTACGCAAAATAACTATTCACTCATTTTTATAAAATTCTACTGTGCAAATGTTAATAAATGGAATCGTGTTTGTCCACACATGAAAAAGACTGATAGAGGATCAAAATAGAACATAAAACATAGCTTTGAGACTTTATGCGTAATGATTTTTACATTTAGTCAATTGGGCAGGTAGCCCTTTTATATCTATTTGTCAACAGAAGAGGGGTACAAATGAAGCTGCGACATTTCGTGGTACTGCTTCATGTGTGGCACCAACTCCCCTGAGGATATGTTATAGTGCCAGAAGTGCACACAGTAATCACACGATGACTGCGCTGACAGTAGAAGACAAAGGACATTGTCTGCGAAATCGGTTCTTTGCCTATTTTTTTTTAATTATTTTTTTTTAAGGTTTTGTTTTTCAGTCCTTTTTAGACCTAGCCCTTATTTATCTTTTTGTTTTACATTTAAGGCTTAAATTGTTATCCGATTGATTTCCTTGGTAATAATCAAAATATGATGTTGAAAAAAAGACATTTACATAAAATGGCTTAATCAAAATGTTATGACGTATTTATTTATCTTGTGTGTGTGGCAATGTGTGCTTGTTTGTGTGTGAATGAGAGTGTGTGGGTGTATATGTGTGTGTGTGAGACACAGACAGAGCTAGAAAGAGAGTCAGGGTGTGTTTGTATGTGTTCCGAGTTTGACAACACAGTGTTCCACTTTACACACCCATGCGTCCAACCTGGAACAAATGCAGACATTTTTATTATGATCAGTCTGATGAGTTGCGTGACTTTTATTTTATTTTATGTGGTTCGTTTATTTACTGATAGAGTCTAGTATGTGACAATATAAAGAACGCTTTGCAATATCCATTTTTTTTGTCTGGTACGGCTGTTTCTCCTTAACTGTTCCAGGTTTAGCGACTTTCCCCTACATTCAAGTTGAGGTATCCTTTTTACCGTGAAACAAACAAAATACTCCACTGAACTTGCAAAATCTTGAACTTTAATGCTTGTACTACCCCTACCCCCTAAAATCATTACAGAAAGTAGTGCATTTACTCTACATAATGAGAAAGGTAAGAAAAAGCGACATGACAGTTTTAAAAGATTATTTGTTTATGTAAGCTCAGGGTTGCTGAGAAAAAGAAATGACAGAACTCAAAATATAGAACTCAAAACACTGTTACTCTGCAGTTTCATGTAAATAAAATAAAATAAACAATGTTGTACACCCATTTCAAAGTTAATTTTAAGCGTAAATAAAACAAAAGCACTGCCCCCTAATTTTCACAGAGTCAAGGCCCATATTCTGAGATTCCCACAAAATGACAGAACATGGTAAAGATCTTGAAACATTTTTGTCAGTAGAGAAATAACAAGAACAACCTTTAGCTGTGTCATGGAATTTTTTTGGTCAGGCTAAAACTTAGCTGTTGTGTTGGTGTCTACTGTGTGAGTCCGGGTCCAAATGATCTTTCACATTCTCACCTACACACTCACGTTACTCACTCAAGTATACAATTCCACTCACAGAGGCTTTCGGGGAAGGGGGTCTCGCACTTGGGCGAATCACACCACACAATACAAAGTATAACGTACATAGATTTCATTATTGAACCAAAAAGCAAATTAAATCATGAATAAATCAATCAAGCAAAACTCACACTCACTCTCGGTTCACACTCTGCGCGTGGACACAATGGGCAGCACGTATACCGTTCCGACGTTCGTCTTCGTGCAAGTCTAGCACAGGCACACGATTGTCCAAGAATCACAATAATCCTCGTGAATGTCACACCAGGCACGGTAAGCTTACCAAGAAAAGTCCAAATGGAAGCGTTGATGGTCGTAATCCGGTGTAATCCTCGGAATACTAATTAATTGAATATTCAAAATAAACACTCGCACACTCCACTGCCCAAATAGGCCTAATACAACCTTTCACCC
>NC_090258.1:34362843-34397843 GCF_037325665.1 Littorina saxatilis
CTTCTGCTCACTCTCTGTTTCTGTCTCTGTCTGTCTGTCTGTCTGTCTGCTTGTCTGTCTGTCTGTCTGTCTGTCTGTCTGTCTCTCTCTCTCTCTCTCTCTCTCTCTCTCTCTCTCTCTCTCTCTCTCTCTCTCTCTCTCTCTCTCTCTCTCTCTCTCTGATTGTCATCGTAAGCATTATCGTTAACGTTGGTGTCATCGTGAGTGTCATTGTCGGCCACATCAAAATTGGTGTTATTATGTTCTCTGTCTGTATTGCTTTTATCGACATTGTGTTGATTTTCCTCGCTTGCTGATTGGTTTTGAGATATATATAGGTTACAACACGAGTGGTTTTTTTTTATATGGTTTGTATTTCAGTCAAGACCCAGCGGATGAATATCAAGGGACTCACGAGCCTCTGGCGAGTGAGTCCCTTTAATATTCCCGCTGGGTCTTGACTGAAATACAAGCCATATAAAAAATCACGAGTGTTGTAACCTGTATATGAGTTGCTCTTTGCTACTGGTGACAAGTGGGGGTCAACTCACACGGACGCATTTTTCAATACAATCTAGGGGAGAAACTGATCACAAAGCACCCAGTACATGCCAGAGAGATAGGAGAATCGCCACAATCAAAGAAAATACCACATCATGTCGCACTCCATGTGAGTATGGCCAGATTCAAGAAACTTTTGGTCAATGATTTGCAGGTTGGGTAGTCCCACGGATACAAACTTGTTTCTATTCTGGCCAGAACATGTGTCACAGTATAACACAGCATGCTTCACTTGTGGCAATGCTTTCATGTGACACAACAGGCACGTGGCTATTTCACATGACCCTTTGTGGCCATGGGTCTCATCCCATACAAAACACTTTCCATCTTTGCTTGCAAGGGAATAGACAGTCAGGTTATACACTGCCA
This sequence comes from Littorina saxatilis, assembly GCF_037325665.1. Classification (NCBI taxonomy): domain Eukaryota; kingdom Metazoa; phylum Mollusca; class Gastropoda; order Littorinimorpha; family Littorinidae; genus Littorina; species Littorina saxatilis. The sequence goes on from NC_090258.1 coordinate 34,363,753, forward strand.
GTTTACATTTGTAATAAGTCTGGCTCACCTGATTGCGTGGCGTGGATAAAACTGCCTGCAGATCGAATGTCACCACCTCCAAATTGACATCTCCTGAGCCAGGGCTTTGTCCTTTTCCTTCTCTGCCCTGCTTTCGCGCTTTCGATGTTGGTGCTCTTCGTAATCCTGTTTTAGTGTTTCCGTTAAGGTGTTGTTTTGCTTTGCCTCATCGTGTTGGTAGCACAGGAGACATTGATCTGTCTTTGGCTTGTGAAACGAGAGATTGTATTCATTGTCAAATATGTTTCTGTACATGCTACTGCTCACTGGAACAACTCCATGTTTTGCGCACAAATCTGTGTACATCCGGTACATTCTGCCCACGTTTAGTGTGGCATCGAGAAACCTCTTGCTGGAATTCATTCTGCAGTAGTGCGATTCCAAAGATGGAAACGATTCAGTATGGCCCTTGACGCGTTGCGTGTCTTCCTCTGCCATCGTTGCCACAAAAGGTACCAACAACAAATCTGATAGAACTTTAACTACAATCTCAACAGTGATCATGGGCTGCCTAATCTATTTGCTGAGTCTGGCAGACATTTGACTTCCACCCCTTGAGAGAGAATGGGTTTTCCTCGTAAACTGTGTGCCTCAAACCTGACTAAGAGGATACAACTCTACATTAATCCCCGATTATCAACCCAGATAGATGGGACACTTCCGTCTCAACTCGGACGCCGCAGTAAGAACGATCTCCAGCAACAGACGCTGATGCAGTACAGCTACCTGCTCGCCGGCTCCTAAGCCACTCCCCCAGCCTGTATGTCTACACACTGACACCAATTAAACCTCCAACTGAGCTGTTAACCCGTGATTTGTAAAAATGTAAAAAATAGTTTACAAATTACGTCGAACCTAAAACCGCGATTTGTAAAAATTAAAAAAAAAAATCATTTCTCTATTCAACCTATTGTCCCATCGCTGGGAAATTCGGATCGCTTCCTCCCAGTGAAAAGCTAGCAGCAACAAAGTCGCGCTACCCCAAAGTCAAGCGATCCGTTAGATTTGTTTTTCTTTCTTTTTACATTTAGTCAAGTTTTGACTAAATGTTTTAACGTAGGGGGGGAATCGAGACGAGGGTGTGGTGTATATGTGTCTGTGTGTGTCTGTGTGTCTGTGTGTGTGTGTGTGTGTGTGTGTGTGTGTGTATGTGTGTGTGTAGAGCGATTCAGACTAAACTACTGGACCAATCTTTATGAAATTTTACATGAGAGTTCCTGGGAATGATAACCCCGGTGTAACACGAAATTTTTACTCCACGAAAAATTTACTCCGGAGTAAATATTTCGTACGAAATTCTTACTCCGAGTAAACTTTTCGTACGAGAAAAGAACTCCCCAAGGCACGAAAAAATTACTCCCTCCACGAAATTTTTACTCCCCATGTTTTTTACTTCCAGTAAAAATCTCGTACGCAAAAATGGGATGCGGGCGAAGCGATAATGCCAATAAGTGATCTCGCGCACACGAATGTCGCGCTACCCTCTTTCCACCCCTTCCACCACCAAGAACTAACAGGGGACAAGGGAGTAAAAATATCGGCATGGGAAGTTAAATTGCTCGTGTTGAGGTGAAGTAATTTATTCGTTATTTATTCGTCAGGGGAGTAACATTTTTGAACGAAATGTTTACTCGGAACTCACCTGTCTTGGGGAGTAATTTTCTCGTGCAATGGGGGAGTGCTTTTTTTGTAAAGGGAGTAACTTTTTCGTACGAAATGTTTACTCCGGAGTAAAAATCTCGTGGGAGTAATTTTCTCGTGTTACACCGGACGTTTTTTTCTTTTTTTCGATAAATGTCTTTGATGACGTCATATCCGGCTTTTTGTAAAAGTTGAGGCGGCACTGTCACACCCCCATTTTTCAATCAAATTGTTTGAAATTTTGGCCAAGCAATCTTCGACGATGGCCGGACTTCGGTATTGCATTTCAGCTTGGTGGCTTAAAAATTAATTAATGACTTTGGTCATTAAAGATCTCAAAATTGTAAAATTAAAAAAAAAAAAATTATAAAACGATTCAAATTTACGTTCATCTTATTCTTTATCATGTTCTGATTCCAAAAACATATAAATATGTTGTATTTGGATTCAAAACAAGCTCTGAAAATTAAAAATATAAAAATTATGATCAAAATTAACTTTCCGAAATCGATTTAAAAACTATTTCATCTTATTCCTTGTCGGTTCCTGATTCTAAAAACATATAGATATGATATGTTTGGATTAAAAACACGCTCAGAAAGTTAAAACGAAGAGAGGTACAGTAAAGCGTGCTATGAAGCACAGCGCAACCGCTACCGCGCCAAACAGGCTCGTCACTTTCACTGCCTTTTGCACTAGCGGCGGACTACGTTCAGTTTCATTCTGTGAGTTCGACAGCTTGACTAAATGTAGTAATTTCGCCTTGTAGCGTGGGGAGCCTGTCCAGAATTATGCTTAGACCCAAAGAAAATGGTTACAGAAAGTTTTTTTGTTGCAACACATTAAGATAGCCTGTCTCAACATTCCCCAAGAGTTATACCGTTGGCAGCCTCTGCATAACTTTTTTATGACGGTTTGATTACGTCACATATAAAAACCCTTGTTTTCGTCAATGACGTTGCAAAAGTCCTTCATTTTAAGGTTCTTTGTCTACCGTCATCTATAATGCACAATTCGTTAGGCCAGTGGACGGACAAGGGTCAAGGGTATGAGCAGACTAAGAAACGGTATCCATGTCCCACCCCCGTGTCACCACAGTAACACGTAAAAGACCTTGGTCATTCTGTCATTAGTGCAGTTAGAGGATTACACCTTAACATGCGCACATCTGGGAAGCGCCACCCTTGTCACAGTTGCTGCAAGCTTTCCCAATTTCCAAGCAATGGGATAATAAAATAATGAAAATGAAATGAACAATGCGTTGTTCGCGTACTGATGATAACAGAAATACGCATTCTTTAATACGACTATACCTCTTCCTATCCGTTAGTCTCCTTCAGCAGAATACTTACTGGAAAAACAAGACTGGCGTTCATTCAAAGTCATCTTCAGGTGAACAAAAGAGTGCATAACACAATAGGCCACCTTTTGAGGAAAACTTGATGGTTACGATGTTTCACATTTCAAAAGACGGAAGAGGCGAGTTGCAGCAGCCAACACCGCGACATTCCCCACATCCAGATGTGGACTCTAGTCCGTGTTTCCTGCAGCTACACCGTTTTGTGTCACAACCACTTTTGCATGTGCAGCGAATCACCTTTAACACGTCGGCTGGTGCTGCCGGCAGATCTGTTGTCACTGGAACAAGGATGCCACGCTCAAGTTTCCATCCGTAGTCCGTGGGATTCATGGCCACTTTGAGTTCTATCCATTTTTTTACCTGCATGTACACTGGCATGCTGTGGAATCGGGCAGCTGCTTAGGTGGGCGGCAGAGTGTGAACTTGCACAAACGTCGTTCCAACTGCTACCTTTGAACAGAAGAGTCTGTAGCGAAGTTCATCGAGACCCTCTCTGGATCTACTGTTATAGAGCAGTACTAACGCCTTTTCGCCTGCTGATAGGATATCCTCCAAGGTCGCAAGTGTTTGCAACTTCAGGTTTTTTTTTAGTTTCTTCATCGAGGTTGCTTTTCCGACACCATAGGGCCCAGAGGTTGTGTCGCTGCCGGTAAAGGCGTGGAGAAAGAGGAGCAAGTGGCACACGTTGCCAAGATTGCAATCAGCTGTTTGATGTTTCAAAACTTTGAAGATTTACCAGCGTGTTTGTCTAAAACAATTCGGTCCTATTTACAGTAAAATACATATGTTTAGCTACTGCTGATTATTATTCTCTTGCACATTCCAAGAAAAGTAGTCAACAAGATCATCTTCATTAAGAAAACGACAAAAAATAGAACAGAGGGGAGCTGAGAAACTAGTTCTATCTGTAGATCACCGTGAAGCTGCACATCAGTGTCCTTATTGATGCTCAGTGCGTCAACTTGGTTCACATTGAGTTCAGACTCGTAAGGGGTCGAAAGTGTTCCTGTCTGCTCATCTTGTGTGTTTTCATCTCTATTCTTTTCTGTGTCACTTTCGGGCAGTGGCACATGGAATGTGTCAGACAGCAACAGAATGCTTAGTGCTGCGTCAACTAGTATGTGTCCTCGAACGGCACGCAGCACAGCTTTCCCTTGAAGCATGTTGCTCGCTGCGTTTGGTGCGTACACAGTGGACAGCTTTTCATGAAGACCCGTTTCTTCCATCAGGTGGCTAATACACGCCAGGAAACTCATTTCCAGGTGGAATGGTCCAAGGCGAAGGACAATGTGTTTAAGGTCGCTGCCATCTGGCTCACTGGAGATGATGCCAAGAGCTGTCCACCTGATAAGGGTTGGTCAAATGTCAACACAGGTTGCTGCGCTTTGCCTGAGCACAGATGAAAATGCAGGGTAGAAAATACGTGGTGTCGCTTGGATTCAAGTCGATCATCGGCATAAATGTTATGGATGACAGTCCTGGATAGCTTCCCTTGTGGATGGGTTGCATGAAACCAGACCAAGATGGTCTGTTGGGTTGCAACAGCCAGCAAGCTTTCCACAGCAGATCCACCTTTGATGTTACATCTTCTACAAATAAGATTTCAAAGATGTTCAAATTTCAGCTTCAGCAGGCCATCACACGCGTGTCTGTTGTAGTACTGGATGTCAACTTTCGCACTTTTCACTATTCTGGCTTGACGTCAGTTCTTCTTCTGATCCTGTCTGTTTTCCCGATGATCGGAGTGACAGTAGCGATCATTCCCATCCCATGAAATGTGTTGCACCCGTCAAGTGTTGCTGTGTTGTGGTCGAGGTTGTCTGCGACTTACTGGGTAAAGTGGCCATCAACTTGAAACGCAACGTTGTTTTCTGAAACGGCAGCATTCATTTCATAGGTCAGAACCTCCTTGTACGATGAACAGAATCCCAGAGAATACAATGTGTCAATGAGAAACTTTGAATCAAAACAGTGATGCATTTGCACAGCTAGTCCTATTTGTAGGGGACACAGCAAAAATCGTGGGCGAGATGCCTGCATTATTGCCTGTCTAATCGATGAGACTTTCATGCTGGTTTCCTTTCCACTGAAGATGTTTTCAAGAAGAAGCTGTAAGGACTTTGGAACAAATTCTAAGTTGGCGCCACGCGATGAAATGTCATCATCACTGGGGTACATTGCACGGGTTGTCGGCACCGCTCTTATGTCACTCTTTAGCAGGTCTGCAGCGGTTTTGAGAATCAGGTCCTACTGTGCATCCTCATCTTTGACCGTTTTTGCTTAAAAGTTATGCAGAATTAAAGAGGCTGTCTTCCTGAATGTTACGACATTTGACTTGCCGTTCACTTCCGTGACGATGAGCTACTCACCAAATTAATGCATCATCTGTAAACTCCTTCATTTTGATAATCAGGTCGTTCACTGTGATCTGTTCGTTGTCATTTTGAACCAGATAGGTAGCAACTTTCTCAAACGCTTCAGCTTTCCTCTCGTGTTTCACCTGTTTGTTGCCTTGATGCGACTGAGTAAACTGTGGTGGTCTTTTCTTGCTCCGAAAGCAAAGACTACAGTTTTGATGGTAGATTGTGTCAGCAGCTGGCAAATCTTATACAAACTCCAGTCTGCTTCGTACAGTGTCTGCCTATTCATCACCGCGCTGAGAACAAACTTGAAAAATTGTGCGTTCAAAGTCAAGAGTCCTAACTGGATACACTTTGGGACCAGAGCGCGAATCAAGCTTTGCTTCCTTGCCGCAAAAAAGGCAACATTTAGCAAAGTCAAAACATTCTTTCTGTGAGCGCAAATTCTGTGCTACATTTGGTAAAAAGTTCTCTTTTTCTTCTTTCTTCTTCAAAACGCTCTGAATGTTACATGTCATTGCGGCGACAATCCTCGTGCACTGAGACAAACGGCATCACCCCGTTCCAGACTAGCCTTGTGGTATCTCTTCCTCTGTCTGTTGGCACAACAGTCTTCCCTCCCAGGTTAAGCGGATCACCACACGAAACACACAGCGCCATGGTTTGGTAATTGGAATAAAACCTGCGGAGTATATTAAACGGAGCATTAGTCATTTTGTGTTATATCACTTTAGACGTTTAATCTGGCGGGAATCACACACACACACACACACACACACACACACACACACACACACACACACACACACACACGCACACAGACTCACACGCCCAGTTCTCAGCAATGTTAGAGTATACATACATGTAACTAAATTACCTCATGGTTTGATCATAAGAAGTTAAATAATGTCTTTTTTTCGGTGAATCTATTTTATACACAACACTGTCTCAGCAGCTTTAGATCTGTTTCGCGAGCCATACTTGTGACCTAAAAACATTAGCGCCGGCGTGAAGGTGAAGGTCGCCTGAAACAATTCGGTCCTATTTACAGTCATATACAGATATTTAGCTACTGCTGATTTATCATCTTCTTGCGCATTCCAAAAAAGTAGTCAACTAGATCATCTTCATTAAGAAAAAGACCAAAAAAAAGAAATCTAAAACATATATTCGAGCGAACACTGCTGCGTGTTACAGACTGCCAAAGCATCGTCTGCTGCAGTATCAATCGATCGCTTCCAATCGTTTATTTCTCCTATAACAAAGAAATACCTCGGAAATATTGATTGATTATGCAAGTTTTGAGTGGCAACTTCTTAATTCAAACTATAATTTGCACAAAAAAGACGAAATACTTTACTTACCAAAGATTTGTTGATGTGCAGAGTTCTGCTTCAAATGCTCGCGCAAAACGAAGTTGTAGAACTTGTCTCCCATGGTAAAACAGTCACCCAACTATGGCTGGCCATTGAGGGCACATCAAAATATACCGTTTTTGGCTCACGTAAGTGTAGCCTATGCGATGCTAACTTTTGTCTGTCTGTGCGTGCGTGCGTGCGTGTGTGTGTGTGTGATAGAAACTTTAACATTTCCGAGTCTATGGATAAAGCTCGCATAAGAAGATTACGTCTCGGTCAAAAGTGTTTGACGTGTGTGATAGAAACTTTAACATTTGAAGACGTCACATTATGACGTAAGAGGGTTAGACGTCACGCGAAGGAATTACTGTCATTGTTATTGTGAGCGGGCCGAGACTAGTTGGCAGATTTTTAGCGTCAACTAAGGTGACTCGAGTCGAACCGGAGGTCGCAAAAACTCGGTCCGGTACGACTGGAGTGACGTCACCGGTTAACCAACTTTCAACCTTGCTTCCTGCGTAGGGTCTCTCCAGTTCCAAGATGGCTGCCAAGGCGAGGTGAGAAACTTCTGCAAATATTTTTTGACAAAGTTACGGATTGTGAGAAGACATTTGTTGTAAATCACTTAGCCTTTCAAAAATTAAGGATACTGGGTTGGATACTGTCTTGGTTTTAATGCATTTTATTTTAGCAGTGATGTTTATTTTGGGAAGAAATGAGGTCAACAGGAGTTTGGGTGCGATTTCGGCTCAAATGTACTTTAGCGCCCTGAACTTTTACCCGGCTGTTTTGCGCTCGATTTTCACGCTCACTTCTTCATTGACGTTCGAATCGATAGTTCGATGTTTTGGCATTACATTCACATCAACAATAAAACAGTACTGCTTGTTCATCATCGTCGTCCATCAACTCTCCACAACAGTAAATCCGTAACGCGCTTGTCGCCATCTTGTTGCAAGGGACGCGACTGGACACAACCCAACAGCGTTTCCGCGAAGAAAAAAACCAGACATGCGCAGTGACCCTACCGTAGCTCAACCCTGTTCCTCGCGAAAACTCGCTCATGGTGTCTCGCTTTCTTGCACAGTTTCACCTATGCTTACTGTGTGTGTGTGTGTATGTGTGACGGAGTGATTGAGTTTGTGTTACTGTTTGTCGATTTCTTACGTGAGCCTTGAAGGCTTCGCCTCTTGTTCAACTTGAAAATTCTCCATTATGCAGAAGCGTGCATAAGTATAACATGCCAGATTTGTTAGATCTACATTCACTTTACCATTTCCATTTGATATCATTTCTGTAACCATTATTTTTACCCCTTTTCCCCCGTTCCCCAGGTTATTACGCGACTTGTTTTGACTAAATGTTTTTTGTTTTTTTTTTTTTTTTTTTCCCTTACACCTGTTCCTTGTCCCGGTGTGCTCTCACGCCGCCCCGTCCCCGCACTCGCTGCTCCATCCACATCTGAATTTCGTTCCGCTGCCAGACTTGTCGATTTTACAGACGCTCCAGGGAGGGATGTCGGGTCGTTGCGGTAGGCTACCCTCGGAAGATGACACTGCACTTCTGCTGAGTCACTTCGACGGTGTTCAGTAGTGGGTCTGTCCCGAGCCAACGGACGCAGCCCACTACCTACTATGCCCCCTACTAACGACATTGACTGCTAAGTCGCGGAGCCAGACTGAGTGAGGGTCCCCTCCAGAGAGCAGACCGCCACCACGTCCCTCCGTCGACCCCCCAGAACGTCACACGTTGAAGACTGACAGCAGAAGTACTATTCAGGGAAGGATGGAACAGGAACACTGAGACCAAGGTCACCATGAGAGCTCCGGGCATGAAGGGCCACAAGAGCAAGGACAATTTATAATTTTGGATGATTAATGAGATGAGGATGATTATAATGATGATGCTATGGATTTCCAATTTGGTTTGAGACTACGTGACAGGGCAGCACTCTACGCTTACTGTCATAATATATCCTGGTGTCAACCAGGCTCGAGAACTGCCGCACCTGCGGTGTTGGTCAGGTAAACAGAACCTGAGCACCCTCAAAGTCGCATTCGTTAAGTGAATGACACTCGGCTGTGTGATTCCAGCCTTCCCATAGGAACCATAGCACTTCCACTCTGGGTAGGAGCCGACCGTAGCCCGAAAAACCCACATGACCCTGATGGGATTCGAACCCACGACCTCCCGGCCCACAGCCCGATGCGCTAACCACTGCGCTACGGGGGCCGGTGACTAAATGTTTTAACATAGAGGGGGAATCGAGCGTGGGTAGTTTCTTCGTATCAACCGGTTATACGGTGTGTATTATGACGCGAGGGACGACAGACGTCATGAAATCTATGACGCTGTGATGATAGTCTTGGCAAGTCGAGACTATAATTTATGGAACAGCAGATAGGCCATGTCCCCGCGGAATTCCGGTCGGAATTCCGCGCGGACTTTCGAGCTATTCTCGTCGTTGATTGGTCAGAAATTCCGACCGAACTTTTATTGTCCTCGCGCAATTCCGGCCGGAATTCCGCCCGGACTTTCGAGCTATTCTCTACTCACTAAAAACATGGAATGGGAATTTACCGGACACTCATATGTAAATGCTTTGAAATCAAGGGCGATCACTCAAATTCTTCAAAACGCAGGATTACAAATAGCTGTGAGGGCCCCAAAGGGTTTAAAATCGTGATCGTGATTGGCGTTTTTGACCTTTCTGTGACCGTGATTGCCGAAATTTCCATTCCTGTGATCGTGATGGGACTTTGCCCGTGATCCGTGATGACAAAAAAATCAAGTCTCGTGATCGTGATCGTCATTTGCTTTCGTGATCGTGATGGGCGTTATTGCAAAGCATTTTATTTTCAACGTACATTTTTCACAGCTGTATCACTCTATGATCCTCTATTCGTCAAGGAGCCAATTCTGATTGAAGGAAAGCAACAACACATTCAGAAATATGATTTTGACAGCGATTGCTTCCCTTTAAGAGAACTAATCACACACAAAACAAGTCGCGTAAGGCGAAAATACAATATTTAGTCAAGTAGCTGTCGAACTCACAGAATGAAACTGAACGCAATGCCATTTTTCAGCAAGACCGTATACTCGTAGCATCGTCAGTCCACCGCTCATGGCAAAGGCAGTGAAATTGACAAGAAGAGCGGGGTAGTAGTTGCGCTAAGAAGGATAGCACGCTTTTCTGTACCTCTCTTTGTTTTAACTTTCTGAGCGTGTTTTTAATCCAAACATATCATATCTATATGTTTTTGGAATCAGGAACCGACAAGGAATAAGATGAAAGTGTTGTTAAATTGATTTCGACAATTTAATTTTGATAATAATATTTGTATATTTAATTTTCAGAGCTTGTTTTTAATCCGAATATAACATATTTATATGTTTTTGGAATCAGCAAATGATGGAAAATAAGATAAACGTAAATTTGGATCGTTTTATAAATTTTTATTTTTTTTTTACAATTTTCAGATTTTTAATGACCAAATTCATTGATCAATTTTTAAGCCACCAAGCTGAAATGCAATACCAAAGTCCGGGCTTCGTCGAAGATTACTTGACCAAAATTTCAACCAATTTGGTTGAAAAATGAGGGCGTGACAGTGCCGCCTCAACTTTCACGAAAAGCCGGATATGACGTCATCAAAGACATTTATAAAAAAAAATGAAAAAAACGTTCGGGGATTTCATACCCAGGAACTCTCATGTCAAATTTCATAAAGATCGGTCCAGTAGTTTAGTCTGAATCGCTCTACACACACACACACACACACACAGACACACACACACACACACACACACGCACATACACCACGACCCTCGTTTCGATTCCCCCTCGATGTTAAAATATTTAGTCAAAACTTGACTAAATATAAAAAGAGATCCAATCAGAAGGCGAATTGCAAAAGTCTGCCAAACTTCATCCAATGGAAGGGCTTCGTGCTAAAGCCTTTTGAGTGCATTCAGTCAAATTCGAATTCGAAGATCAATAATGGCATGCAGCGGTACTGTCATCGAACCTCTGTTATATTTTGTGGATTCAAACCAGACCAAAGAAGGCGGCGAGAATGCCTTCCTTGATGAAAAGGTCAGGCTACGGGTCTGTCTTTCCGAAGACGAAATTTCAAGGTATGTTGATCTATTCAGGGCCGGACTAGGTAAGTACTAGGGGGGGGGGGGGGGGGGGGGGGGGGGGGGGGGGGGGGTTACAGATGGCGGTCCAGGGGGCCCTTGGTGGGGGTGAAGCTGAACGTTTTTTGATGTTTCTGGAGGGAAAGGAAGCCTCTCCTTGAACGAAAAAGGTAAATTCGACAGCAAGCTGTATAGGCAATGAAGAAGAATTGAGATTGTAAGGACTCATACCTTTCATCACAAAAATCGTTGAAGAAAAGTCTTTCGAAAGGGGGTGAGAGGTGCGATTTCTCCTCGGATTTCATGATGATCCAGATGCAACCCCCCCACCCCCTTCCTCCCCCACAAAAAACAAAACAAGCGTTTGGGAGGTACGTATGCTAAAGCCAGGGGGGGGGGGGGGGTTGCGCAACCCCTGTAACCCCCCCCCGCTCCCCCCCCTAGTCCGGCCCTATCTATGTTGCTCTATGACCGTTCTGAATGTAGGCAAAGATCTTGAAATTTGTTCAAGATCTTTGAGTTTGATTGAGATCATTGACATTGTCGACATTGCCACGTCCGGCTGTCACTCGCTCAGTGTAACCTCGACTGGCTCGAGTCTGATCGAACCTGCGTGTAGCCAAAACCGAAACTAGAAATGTGTTTTTCATCCCAGCAACGTGGACACGCTTGGCATAGATTCTAATTGTCGCTTCTTTGCATTAGGCTTGGATTTATTTTAGCGCCTGTAAACTTATCAACAATGGGTTAAATTCAGGAACTATGGCGGGGAGACGTGCCAGTTTGGGTCACTTGATCCTCATGTCAAAGTCGATCAAAGTCATGTTCGTTGGGGATTTTGTTATTATAGACTCTACCATCACACATACATGTACTTTAATTTCAATCCACCCAATAGTTTTTGAGAAAATGGGTTTAAAAGATTTAGCTCTGGAAATGTGAAATTGTGCAAGTATATATATTCATGTGTGTGAGTGAGGGTGTGGGAGTTGAATGTGTATGAGTGCAGTGGCGGGATAGGGGGGGGGGGGGTTACAGGGGTTCCGGGCCCCCCCCCCGGCTGTCAAAACAAAATTAATAATAACTTTAAAAGAAATAATGAGTGGCTGCTGACACCAGTTGATCATGTTTAAAATCAAGGATAAGCCATAAATTGTTCATAAAATAGCTAAAACTCTTCATCTTCTGGGGGGCTAAGCCCCCCCAGACCCCCCAACGGGGCCTTGCCCATGTACCCCACAAGGTCTACCCCTGGACCCCAGGTTGTAACACCCCCCCCCCCCCTCTGGCTTAACTGCTCCGCCCCTGGAGTGTATATTCCTGTAAGTGTCTGTATGAGAGAGAGAGAGACTCAGAGAGCGAGAGAAAAAACAACGAAAACAACATTCTTGTTACTGATTACAAATCATGATATGTATTTCTATGTGTGAATGAAAGAGAATTCCAAAAAAATAATAAAAAAGTGCAACAGTTGTCACTTTGTGTTGAATCCAGAGGAGCGAATAACTGTGTGGTTGTGTTTACTTTGACACGTGCTATCTGTACCTGCAACTTTTACCGTGACCGTGATTTGCCACTGGTGTTCGTGATTGTGAAAACAAAAATCAAGGTAACTGTGATCGTGAAAGCTAAAATTTCCCTTCCCGTGATCGTGATGATACCCCCCCTTTGGGGCCCTCAGCTGTTAATGGTGCAAGACGTGAATGCGATCATTGCCAAAACCAATGTATCATATACTGTGCAAAAAAAAGTATCGCATAGTTAGTTTGATGAATAATTTTATTGACATTTCATTCTTTCGAAACAAACAATACATAAGTCGGACAGAAAAGTTTTTGAGCTTTTTCGATAGCACAGATGCATGTCTTTATTTGCTGTACTTTGCAGTTATTCATTAAGCGTGACCTTCACACAAACCAAGGTCAAAGTCAGTAACGAGTATGGCTTCCACGTGAGTCAATTACAGCCTGGCATCTTCTTGGCATGGAAGCAATGAGTCTTCGCAAAGTCTGTTGGGGAATGTTGTCCCACTCTTGCTGTAAGGCCTGGAAGAGTTGTCTCCTGTTGGGAGGGGCGTTAACTCTCGCATTGAGCCTTCTTCCCAGTTCATCCCATGCGTGTTCAATTGGGTTCAAATCTGGGGAGAGAGAGGGCCAGGGCAGAGTGTTCACGTTGTTGGCGGCCAGGAAGTTTGTGGTGAGTCTGGCGGTGTGGGGTTTGGCGTTATCATGCTGGAACTGAGCCCGTGGCGCGGCCAGGAGGGGCAGGGCGTGTGGCTGCAGAATGTCCTGCACGTAGTGCTGGGTGTTCAGGCGGCCTGGAACTTCCACAAGCTGGTTCCTGCCAGTGTTGGTGATGGCCCCCCACACCATCACGCCCCCACCACCATGAGGAGGCGCCTCATCTACGCACTGCTGGTGGTAGCGCTCTCCTTGCCTCCTGTACACCCTCCTCCTGCTGTCGTAATGTTGTAGGAGGAAATAAGACTCATCGCTGAAGACAACGTGGCGCTAGTTGTTGGCAAGGAAGGGTCCACTGGAGGTGCTGGTTCGCCCACTGCATCCTGGCCTGGCAATGGCGGCGAGTCAGGACGTCGCCCCGGAGTGTCCTCTAAGCATGTAGACCAGTTGTATGCAGGCGGTTCCAGACGGTCTGCACGGAGATGCGGCGGCCACCAGGCAGTGCCCTAGCGGTCACCGAGACTGACTGGAACCGATGCCCAAGATGGGTGATCCGGATGTAGCGATCTTGCGCCTGTGTCGTCAGTCTAGGTCGTCCTGACCTTGGCGCGGGAGCTGACGACCCAGTTTGTTGAAAACGGTGCCAGAGGCGAGAGATGGTGCTCTGGGACACCCGCAGGGCTCTGGCAACCTCGGATTGGCTCTGGCCTGCAGGGGGACTGGGTTTATACAGCTGGGTGTCATCAGCAAAAGACTGATTTAAAACAGAATGGTTTCGAATCAGTGTGGAGAGGGGCTTGGTGTACATGATGAAAAGGATGGGACCGAGTACTGAACCTTGAGAACGCCGACAGAAAGTGGGGCTGGAGCAGACATCTGGCCATCGACAAGCACAGCCTGAGTCCTGCCAATGAGATAGGACTCAAGCCATGCCAGCGGTGGACCGGAGATGCCGCACAGAGTCTGAAGTCTATGGAGAAGCGTGACATGGTCAATCGTGTCGAACGCTGCAGAAAGGTCAAGTAGGGTAAGCACTGACACATCACCACCATCCAGAGCAGACAGAATGTCACTGATTACTTTAAGTAATGCTGTTTCAGTACAGTGAGAAGGGCGATAAGCGGACTGAGAATGCGAGATCAAATCATGGGTGTTCAAATATGACAACAGCTGCTTCAAAACTACCTTTTCAAAAACTTTGGACAAGAATGATAAATTAGATACAGGACGATAATTCTTCAAAATATTGACATCAAGACTAGGTTTTTTGAGAAGTGGTTTGACAAGTGCAGTTTTGAACAATGATGGAAAAACACCAGATAACAGGCTATCATTGACAATTTGAGTAAGAGTTGGCAACAACACATCAAGATTCTCAAAAAGCAGTGGTGTGGGTATGGCATCAAGTGGACAAGTTGTTGGTTTGGACTTCAGAATAATGGATCTAAGGTCTTTTTCACTGATTGGCTGAAATTATGGAAAAGAACAATCAGTGGGAACATCAACATGACTGGAGGAAGCAGAATGTGCACTCATCTGATCAAGTTCAGAACGAATATCAGAAACCTTCTTGACAAAATAATCACTGAATACATCTGGCAGCTGACTAGCGGGGAAAACAGTGGGAAGTGGGGATACCTTACTGCGGCCGGTCAACCGGCTGCAAATATCGAACAATGTTTTGCTTGAATCGCAAGCAATAATCTGGGCTTGGAGGAAGGTTGTCTTTGCTGCGTGTACTAACTTAGTTACCATGTGACGTCCTTTGCTCCTTGAAATATTTGTTTATGGACAGTAAGACCAGTCTTAAAGCCATATGTACTCGATGACTATACACGCTAATTGCTTTACCAACAGCTGGAGACATGCTAAATTAAGTTCCTTGCAAAATATTGTTGTCTAGGACCCCTTCAATGTTGAGATATGTTAATTTTCATTTTGATCTGGATCGTCCTATTTATAGATTTGCCAACAGAGGTAGCGTTGACGCAAGGGAAATAACTCCGCGTCTTTGTTTACATCCAAAGTTTTTGAGACTCTAAAACAAGCTGTAATGCATGTATATGGTCCGCGCATGGCGACATATCGTCATTATATGGTCTTATGGTGCGTTTGACATCGATTATGGGCAA
The DNA here is from genome assembly GCF_037325665.1 of Littorina saxatilis. Classification (NCBI taxonomy): domain Eukaryota; kingdom Metazoa; phylum Mollusca; class Gastropoda; order Littorinimorpha; family Littorinidae; genus Littorina; species Littorina saxatilis. The sequence continues at coordinate 34,378,966 of NC_090258.1, forward strand.
ACTACACTTTGTAAACACGGGAGCGCGTACATATGCCTTTAAGATACCTGCGCTCAGCACGCCTACGGTCACATTTGGCATCACGCAGTTCGACACAGATATCGGAGTACCATGCACGGTGCGGACTTGGACGGACGGACACGGCGATGTGAAACGGGGGCATGAACGTCAAGAGCAGCACGAAGTGTGGCATCAAGTTGGTCAGCGGAAGGGGAGGGGGGCAGCGCGTTCTGCAGCTCGTCCCTAAAAGCGTCTTTATCCATCGTACGGAGACAACGGACAGACTTAAACATGGGTGGAGGAGGAGGACACTGGGTCATCAGATCAAACAAAACACAAAAATGATCTGAGGCTAAGGCATGTGTAACAGACACAGATTGAACAATATGATCATCAGGCCTATGCATAACCCAATCCAGTATGTGGTTCTTCTTGTGCGTTGGATGACTGACTGACTGTGTGAATTGAAAAACATCTAAAATAACATCTTGACAGTGGAAGGGTGGTTGCAGTCATCAAAATGAACATTGATATCACCAAGCAAAACAGGAGTTCCAGACAAAGTGTTACAATGGTCAACAAGGTCATGAAATTCAGAGAAAAACATGGCATCAGTCAATTTGTTTTTTGAGTTTGGAGGAGGCCTATAGATGCAAAACAACTAAACTGGTTTCTGATAAAGGGTTAGTGTCACTTGTACACACTCAAAGGATGGATGTGTAAATGGCAGTACCGAATTAAACGACACATGACTAGAGAGAGAGTTTTTGAAGATCACTGCTATTCCACCACCGCGAGTGACACTGCGGGGAAACGATCGGAGGGAATAGTTTGCTGGTGTCAAGTCAACAATAACACTGTATATTTTCTGGTTTATTTTTGGCTGGTATAGCATTTCATTCAAGTAAGGGTATGTATGATATTTGTCATTCGACGTACACGCCTTGTCAGACCTATTTTGACTTAAAAGAGCGTAAAGGAAGGACAGTTGTTATGTGTGTGCGGCATCCTTTCCAAGTAGAACTGAAAAGAGGTGTAAAACGACACAAATGACTCATTTCATGCGCCATCCGTTACTCAGCAGACTGCTAGATTTTTCCGTTACGACCAAGGTCACAAAGAACAACACTGTTCCGAGAATATCTGCTAGGGCGTTAGAAAATACTGTTACAAATGATATTTCTTTCTTTTTCCAAATTGGGGAGAGGGTGAGGTGGGCGATGAGGCAACGTTTCAGATGTGTGTGTGTGTGTGTGTGTGTGTGTGTGTGTGTGTGGGTGCGCGCGCGATTATGATACACACTCACACACAAAAAAGGATAGTGGACAAATCATCAAAACGATGCACCGCCGTCAACTGTTATTTATTACAGCTGCAAACTACATTCGGGCTTCTCTGAGAGAGAGACAGACAGATACATAAAGAGACAGAGGGAGAGAGACAGACAGACCGACAGACAGACACAAGAGAGACAGACAGACACACGTACAGACCGAGAACGACAGACATACAGAGACAGGAAATGACAGGGAGAGAAACAGGGAGAGCAAGACTCGGACAGACAGACGGGGGACACACTGAGAGAGGCAAAAACAAAGAACATTTGAAATACAAACTTGGAAGCTAAATGTGTACATGTATACATGCAGCTTGAAAGATAATTTCACATTGTGGCGCCGAAATCTCGGACCGCGCGCATCTAAGAACTAATTAAGGACGGCACTTGCAAAGAGTTGCAATCGAAAACAAGTCGCGTAAGGCGAAAATACAATATTTAGTCAAGTAGCTGTCGAACTCACAGAACACGTAGAATTGACAAGAAGAGCGGGGTATTCGTTGCGCTGAGAAGGATAGCACGCTTTTCTGTACCTCTCTTTGTTTTAACTTTCTGAGCGTGTTTTTAATCCAAACATATCATATCTATATATTTTTGGAATCAGGAACCGACAAGGAATAAGATGAAAGTGTTTTTAAATTGATTTCGAAAAAAAAAATTTGATAATAATTTTTATATATTTAATTTTCAGAGCTTGTTTTTAATCCGAATATAACATATTTATATGTTTTTGGAATCAGCAAATGATGGAGAATAAGATAAACGTAAATTTGGATCGTTTTATAAATTTTTATTTTTTTTTTACAATTTTCCGATTTTTAATGACCAAAGTCATTAATTAATTTTTAAGCCACCAAGCTGAAATGCAATACCGAACCCCGGGCTTCGTTGAAGAGTACTTGACCAAAATTTCAACCAATTTGGTTGAAAAATGAGGGCGTGACAGTGCCGCCTCAACTTTCACGAAAAGCCGGATATGACGTCATCAAAGACATTTATCAAAAAAATGAAAAAAACGTTCGGGGATTTCATACCCAGGAACTCTCATGTCAAATTTCATAAAGATCGGTCCAGTAGTTTAGTCTGAATCGCTCTACACACACACACACACACACGCACGCACACACATACGCACATACACCACGACCCTCGTTTCGATTCCCCCTCGATGTTAAAATATTTAGTCAAAACTTGACTAAATATAAAAAGAAGGTTAGAATCAGAGAGAGAAGAGAGAGAGAGAGTTTGGTCTGTGTTCAGTCAGTCAAAACCCTTTATTTGAATCAAGGGAAACAACTTGAGCACTTTTCCGAAGTGTGCACTGTTCGAAAACCGCTTCCACGAAATAGCTGTGTTCACACTCACACACGCGCGCGCGCGATTTATGTTGGTTCTTTGATCCGACTCTCTTCCAATCCCACTGTTTTGATGTCTCTCTAAAATTCCGATAAAAGTCCGGGCGGAATTGCGCGAGGACATTTTAACCAATCTATTGGTTCTTCGATCCGATTCTCTTCCGTTCCAACTTTTTTAAATTTCTTGAAAGTCCGGGCGGAAAGTGCCGAACACATACGAACGTTCCCGAGAAAAGTCCGGGCGGAATTGCGCGAGGACAATTTAACCAATCAAACACGAGTATAGCTCGAAAGTCCGGGCGGAATTCCGGGCGGAATTGCGCGAGGACATTAAAAGTTCGGTCGGAATTTCTGACCAATCAACGACGAGAATAGCTAGAAAGTCCGCGCGGAATTCCGGCCGGGGAAATGGTCTATTCGGCGTTCCATAGTAATATAAATATCAAGGCAAGAGATCCCTCTTATGCGATTACCTCAGTGACTGAGTCGGGGCTGGGCCGCTATTGCGCGGGGCCGCTATTGCGCGAATCTAACCCTAACCCTAACCCTAACCCTAACCCTAATTCTAACCCTGACCCTAAAGATTCGCGCAATAGCGGCCCCGCGCAATAGCGGGCCGACCCCACTGAGTCAGCCGCTATTTGCTTTGTGTTCGTGACTAAGCTTAATTTGATTTAAATCAAGAGCGTAAAGATGACTTTTTCTCTACAGTCATAAACAATTATCGTTGCCACTGTGTTTTGTTTTTCTCTATGTTTTCAACTACACAATGTACGGTAGGGTAATCAACACTAGATTCAGTTTTCTTTTCTTCCAATTAACTGACAGCATTTTTCCAAAAGGATGACACATTGATTATGATAGTAGTTGCCAGATAAGTGTACACTGTAAAAGAGGCAATGTGCAGTAAGAGGTAGATAATTGTTTTGAACGTAGAACTAGAGTTCGGCTAAGGCAGATTAGAGACAGGAACAGAAGAGAAATGTGGATCTACATACTTGCCTTCAAGACAAAAGCGTACAGCAAGGAAAGCATAGAGACAGAGACAGATAAACCATCTTTGATACAGATAAAATACATGAAACAAATCTAGATCCAGACGCTTTCCTTCCATTTTCACCCCACACTTGACGTGGAAGTCTGCTGCATGGACAGTATGAACAGGTCCCGATGTTGCTGGTTTTTGTAGTTTTTATTTCCATGGTTCCATAGATACCAACTCGTCGCCAAGATTCAGGTTGATGAGATATTTCGGTTCCGAATCGGCAATCAGTTTTGTATGGCAATCCGAATGGTGCAAAAGTCCCTTTTAGCTCTTGATGTCTAAATAACACATTATTTAGCTAAATAACGCGTTATTTAGCTAAACAATGCTTTATTTAGCTATATCATGCATTATTTAGCTAAATAATGCATTGTTTAAATTAAACAATGCATTATTTACAGATACAGAAAAAAGAGAGCCCAGAGCACTAAATAATGCATTGTTTAGCATAAATAAGAGATTGTGTTTGTAAATAACTCATTATTTATAAATAATTACGCGTTTTCTCTAAACAATATATTATATGTAAATAAAGTGTTATTTAAATAAATAAAATATTATTTAGATAAATAAAATATTATTTATCTAAATAAAATATTATTTAGATAAATAAAATATTATATGTAAATAAAATATTATTTATCTAAATAAAATATTATTTATCTAAATAAAATATTATTTAGATAAATAATTTATTATTTAGATAAATAATTTATTATTTAGATAAATAATTTATTATTTAGATAAATAATTTATTATTTACTGTTTTTGCCTTGAAATAGTATTATTACACTAAATAATGCTTTATATAGCTATATAATAGGTTTCCGCTATATAATTCATGATTTGGTAAATAATACATTATATACCGTAAATAAAATATTATATACCGTAAACAATTCATTGTTTAGCGCATCGCGAAGCCGTTTTTTCTCTTGTTGTTTTTTTCCACGTGTTTCCGTGGATCCACGAGAGCTCTGTTGATTCTCAAACTGACCAATCAGACAACTAGCATCTGTACACTAATTAAAGTCCCATTGTTGAGTGTGACGAAAACTCGTGGTGACGATTTTAAAACATGTTGGGTCACGCATGGTCCAATCTTACATGGTCCAATCTTACATGGTCCAACCTTACATGGTCCAACCTTACATGGTCCAATCTTACATGGTCCCATCTTACATGGTCCAACCTTACATGGTTCAACCTTACATGGTCCAATCTTACATGGTCCAATCTTGCATGGTCCAATCTTACATGGTCCAACCTTGCATGGTCCAACCTTGCATGGTCCAATCTTACATGGTCCAACCTTACATGGTCCAACCTTACATGGTCCAATCTTACATGGTCCAATCTTACATGGTCCAACCTTACATGGTCCAACCTTACATGGTCCAACCTTACATGGTCCAATCTTACATGGTCCAATCTTACATGGTCCAATCTTACATGGTCCAACCTTACATGGTCCCACCTTACATGGTCCAACCTTACATGGTCCAACCTTACATGGTCCAACCTTACATGGTCCAATCTTGCATGGTCCAATCTTGCATGGTCCAACTTTACATGGTCCAATCTTACATGGTCCAACCTTACATGGTCCAACCTTACATGGTCCAATCTTACATGGTCCAATCTTACATGGTCCAACCTTACATGGTTCAACCTTACATGGTCCAACCTTACATGGTCCAATCTTGCATGGTCCAATCTTACATGGTCCAACCTTGCATGGTCCAACCTTGCATGGTCCAATCTTACATGGTCCAACCTTACATGGTCCAACCTTACATGGTCCAACCTTACATGGTCCAACCTTACATGGTCCAATCTTGCATGGTCCAATCTTGCATGGTCCAACCTTGCATGGTCCAATCTTACATGGTCCAACCTTACATGGTCCAACCTTACATGGTCCAACCTTACATGGTCCAATCTTACATGGTCCAATCTTGCATGGTCCAATCTTACATGGTCCAACCTTGCATGGTCCAACCTTGCATGGTCCAATCTTACATGGTCCAATCTTACATGGTCCAACCTTACATGGTCCAACCTTACATGGTCCAACCTTACATGGTCCAATCTTACATGGTCCAACCTTACATGGTCCAACCTTGCATGGTCCAATCTTACATGGTCCAATCTTACATGGTCCAACCTTACATGGTCCAACCTTACATGGTCCAACCTTACATGGTCCAATCTTACATGGTCCAACCTTACATGGTCCAACCTTACATGGTCCAATCTTACATGGTCCAATCTTGCATGGTCCAATCTTGCATGGTCCAATCTTACATGGTCCAACCTTGCATGGTCCAACCTTACATGGTCCAACCTTACATGGTCCAATCTTACATGGTCCAACCTTGCATGGTCCAACCTTACATGGTCCAACCTTACATGGTCCAATCTTACATGGTCCAACCTTACATGGTCCAACCTTACATGGTCCAATCTTACATGGTCCAATCTTACATGGTCCAACCTTACATGGTTCAACCTTACATGGTCCAATCTTACATGGTCCAATCTTGCATGGTCCAATCTTACATGGTCCAACCTTGCATGGTCCAACCCTGCATGGTCCAATCTTACATGGTCCAACCTTACATGGTCCAACCTTGCATGGTCCAATCTTACATGGTCCAACCTTACATGGTCCAATCGTGCATGGTCCAACCTTACATGGTCCAATCTTACATGGTCCAACCTTACATGGTCCAATCTTACATGGTCCATATATATTATTGGACCATGTAAGATTGGACCATGCAAGGTTGGACCATGTAAGGTTGGACCATGTAAGATTGGACCATGTAAGGTTGGACCATGTAAGGTTGGACCATGTAAGATTGGACCATGCAAGGTTGGACCATGCAAGATTGGACCATGCAAGATTGGACCATGTAAGATTGGACCATGTAAGGTTGGACCATGTAAGGTTGGACCATGTAAGATTGGACCATGTAAGGTTGGACCATGTAAGATTGGACCATGTAAGGTTGGACCATGTAAGGTTGGACCATGTAAGGTTGGACCATGTAAGATTGGACCATGCAAGGTTGGACCATGTAAGGTTGGACCATGTAAGATTGGACCATGTAAGGTTGGACCATGTAAGGTTGGACCATGTAAGGTTGGACCATGTAAGATTGGACCATGTAAGATTGGACCATGCAAGGTTGGACCATGCAAGGTTGGACCATGTAAGATTGGACCATGCAAGATTGGACCATGTAAGATTGGACCATGTAAGGTTGGACCATGTAAGATTGGACCATGTAAGGTTGGACCATGTAAGGTTGGACCATGTAAGGTTGGACCATGTAAGATTGGACCATGCAAGGTTGGACCATGTAAGGTTGGACCATGTAAGATTGGACCATGTAAGGTTGGACCATGTAAGGTTGGACCATGTAAGATTGGACCATGTAAGATTGGACCATGCAAGGTTGGACCATGCAAGGTTGGACCATGTAAAATTGGACCATGCAAGATTGGACCATGTAAGGTTGGACCATGTAAGGTTGGACCATGTAAGGTTGGACCATGCAAGGTTGGACCATGCAAGATTGGTCCATGCAAGATTGGACCATGTAAGATTGGACCATGTAAGGTTGGACCATGTAAGGTCCAACCATGTAAGATTGGACCATGTAAGGTTGGACCATGTAAGGTTGGACCATGTAAGATTGGACCATGCAAGGTTGGACCATGCAAGGTTGGACCATGTAAGATTGGACCATGCAAGATTGGACCATGTAAGATTGGACCATGTAAGGTTGAACCATGTAAGGTTGGACCATGTAAGATTGGACCATGTAAGATTGGACCATGTAAGGTTGGACCATGTAAGGTTGGACCATGTAAGATTGGACCATGTAAGGTTGGACCATGCAAGATTGGACCATGCAAGATTGGACCATGTAAGATTGGACCATGTAAGGTTGGACCATGTAAGGTTGGACCATGCAAGATTGGACCATGTAAGGTTGGACCATGTAAGGTTGGACCATGTAAGGTTGGACCATGTAAGATTGGACCATGTAAGATTGGACCATGCAAGATTGGACCATGTAAGATTGGACCATGTAAGGTTGAACCATGTAAGGTTGGACCATGTAAGATTGGACCATGTAAGATTGGACCATGTAAGGTTGGACCATGTAAGGTTGGACCATGTAAGATTGGACCATGTAAGGTTGGACCATGTAAGGTTGGACCATGTAAGGTTGGACCATGTAAGATTGGACCATGTAAGATTGGACCATGCGTGACCCAACATGTTTTAAAATCGTCACCACGAGTTTTCGTCACACTCAACAATGGGACTTTAATTAGTGTACAGATGCTAGTTGTCTGATTGGTCAGTTTGAGAATCAACAGAGCTCTCGTGGATCCACGGAAACACGTGGAAAAAAAACAACAAGAGAAAAAACGGCTTCGCGATGCGCTAAACAATGAATTGTTTACGGTATATAATATTTTATTTACGGTATATAATGTATTATTTACCAAATCATGAATTATATAGCGGAAACCTATTATATAGCTATATAAAGCATTATTTAGTGTAATAATACTATTTCAAGGCAAAAACAGTAAATAATAAATTATTTATCTAAATAATAAATTATTTATCTAAATAATAAATTATTTATCTAAATAATATTTTATTTAGATAAATAATATTTTATTTAGATAAATAATATTTTATTTAGATAAATAATATTTTATTTACATATAATATTTTATTTATCTAAATAATATTTTATTTAGATAAATAATATTTTATTTATCTAAATAATATTTTATTTATTTAAATAACACTTTATTTACATATAATATATTGTTTAGAGAAAACGCGTAATTATTTATAAATAATGAGTTATTTACAAACACAATCTCTTATTTATGCTAAACAATGCATTATTTAGTGCTCTGGGCTCTCTTTTTTCTGTATCTGTAAATAATGCATTGTTTAATTTAAACAATGCATTATTTAGCTAAATAATGCATGATATAGCTAAATAAAGCATTGTTTAGCTAAATAACGCGTTATTTAGCTAAATAATGTGTTATTTAGACATCAAGAGCTAAAAGGGACTTTTGCACCATTCGGATTGCCATAGTTTTGATGCTGAGCTGACCGCCATTTGCAAAGTGGGTGTCGACTGAAGTGCGCTCAGTGGCGATGCTTGCGATCCGTTCGGAATAGATCCTTGGATCCTGCTGTATTTCGAACGGACGGGCCGAGACGGAGACATAAGCATGTGAGACGTACGGTTCGGATGCCACACGGTTTGTGGTCAGTTTCGGGCGGTCTGTCTCAAACGTACGGGCGAATCCGATCGTGTATCAAAGCAGACGACGTTTACGTCACGAATCTGTGCGTACACAACGTAATAACTAGGTTAATTTATGCACTCGCGTGAACAACAAACTGTCGAGCTTCACAGATGTCGTCGTTGGGTGGGTTTGTTGTACTACTATGGGAGGATTTTTGAACTGTTAATGCACTCAGCTGCAAATAGAAGGCTGTGAGCTGCACTGTGCCTTTAAAGGTGCTAACCAGCATGTCAGCCATTTTGAGTAAATCACTGTTGAAGTTGTCATTCTGAAAATAGGTATTTCTCCCTAGCTACCTAGGTAATGCATGCTTCATAGCTCATAAAATAGTGAGAAATAGTATTAAAGAGCATAGAAAGGAGATTAGAAAGAAAGAAGAAGAAAAAACTATATATGTTCGTGTACAGGAGGAATACAGAATACAATTATGTCACCTTTATGATTCAAATATCGACTTTTGATAAATCGACACATTTGGCTAACTTTGAGGGAACATTTCATAAACTAAATGTTAAGGTACCAAGCTGAAATGCAATCCCATAGTCCGCATTTAGTCGAAGATCATGTAACGAAAATGTCAAACAAATTGATGAAAAACTGTAGCCGTGAGAGTGCCGCCTCAACTTTTGCAAACGGTCAACTATGACGTCATCAAATAGCCCTGTCCAAAATCGGCGAAAACTATTTCCAGCAAATGCTCTGAAAAATGTCTGTACCAAGTTTCATGACAATCCGTCCAGTAGTTTTTGAAAAAAGCTTTTCACAGACAGACACACACTGAGTGTAAAAACTAGCACACGCGATGACATTCTTAAAAGTTGTCATAAAATGACTTCACGCAGCGCGATCCCAAATTACATCAAAACAAAATGGCGGCATGCAAGGGGAGTGAATTAGAGGCAAGCGATAAATGGTATGAGTAACTATAAACATCTATTGTGGCATATGTACGGTGAAAAAGCTTAGGTGAGCATTCTTTTTGGAATTGCCCTATAGCGTTCGTGGGATACCTCTAGCTTCGCTGGGATAACTAGTGTGTTCATTAAAGTAGTGATTATAGTACAATTTTCACGACCACATTCAAAAATGGTTGCATTGTATTCTTTATATTTTCCTGTATCCAAAAGTATACAAATGCAGAAAATCGCGCTTTCCTGTTGAGCGCAAGCGCGACTGATTTGTTTGTGGCATATCAGCAATGATCACTGAATCGTATTGCTGTTGTTTTTCTAAGCCCCAGACTAGAACATCGCTTTTACAAGGCACTGCGAGAGGACGTAACCTGGCCAGGAGGTAGCAAACAGCGGCCCGAATGCCCTTCCTCCATCTGTATAGACCCTACACCTCTACCACAAGATAATCGTGAGTTTGTCTGTACTTTGTGTACGTAAGGAGGGGATGGGAAGGGGTTTGTGTGTGTGTGTGTGTGTGTGTGTGTGTGTGTGTGTGTGTGTGTGTGTGTGTGTGTGTGTGTGTGTGTGTGTGCGTGTGTGTGTGGGTGTGTGTGTGTGTGTGTGTGTGAATGTGTGTGTGTGTTTGAGCTTATGTGTGTGTATATGTGGGTGTGTGTGTGTATGTGTATGTTCACGTGTGTGTTTGTGTGTTTGAGCTTATGTGTGTGTATGTATGTATGTGTGTGTGTGTGTGTGTGTGTGTGTGTGTGTGTGTGTGTGTGTGTGTGTGTGTGTGTGGGTGTGTTTGAGTGTAATGGTGAGTGTGGTTGTGTGTAGTTAATTGTATTTGTCTTATAAGTTTACTTTATCAATACATACAATCATTATACAAGCACTTTTGGTGAATCATGTTGGTAACAATAACAATTACTAACCTCTGTACGTAAAATCAAAACAGGATAAATACAATACACTACACATGGAAAGCGAAGATACACTGCTCAAAAGTTGCATTGAGTGTGTAAAATAACTGCTCAAAAGGTGCATGGAAGATATAAAATAAATTGTCAGAAGGTGCGTGTAATATGAAGAACAAGAAATTCCTCCGATAGGAAAAACACCCCCGTTGGTCAAAGGGAAATAACCATTCTCACTGCTCAGGATTGAGCAATTTAGAGCTTATCTCTAAGCCCTTTTGAACTGTTCTGGCTTCTCAAAGGAAGGCCAGTACATACAAATACACAAAAGCCGCCAGACCACATCACAAACAGAACTGAACAATCCACAGGTGTTGCCCACATAGAGAGAGAGACACACACACACACACACACACAAACACAGAGAAGCCGTATATATAGAGAGATAGATGACAGTGTATTTTTCGCGTGGCTATAAATTGATTCGACCTTTGCACTTTTACAGTGAGGATAATTTACGGGTCCAATTTACGTTCTGGACACTGCGGTGACCTTCTAAAAATAGTAACAGAACGCCGGGAATATCCGAAGATGCCCCCTCATACATAGTGCACCATACGAAGGAAGGGAGGTAAACGCTGAAAACATGGAGAAGATAAGGAAGAGTTATGCCGTAGTTGATCCCCCCAAAAAACCAAAATCCACCAATAACTCCCTAACCGTGTGTTTGACTGGTCCCAATTTTTGTAAGGACCGTCTCAGGAATGTATAGAACCTGTTCACCAAGTTTGGTGACGATCGGTCCGTTCATTCTTGAGATCTACTTGCGAACACAAACAAACACACAAACATACAAACATACAAACAAACAAACACACAAACAAACAAACACATCGACCGAAACCTATACACACCCCTATACCGGGGGTGTAATAAGTACTCGAAAAGTGCATGGAATATGAACAATAGCTGCTCAATATGTACATAGAATCAATGTGAAGTTAAGTGCATTGGATGTGAGGAATGTGTGCTCAAAAGTATGAAACATAAAGAAGAAGTCAAAACTCGAAGCTGAAACGGTGCATGGAATATCAAAACAAGTCGCGTAAGGCGAAAATACAACATTTAGTCAAGTAGCTGTCGAACTCACAGAATGAAACTGAACGCAATGCCATTTTTCAGTAACCGTATACTCGTAGCATCGTCAGTCCACCGCTCATGGCAAAGGCAGTGAAATTGACAAGAAGAGCGGGGTAGTAGTTGCGCTAAGAAGGATAGCACACTTTTCTGTACCTCTCTTTGTTTTAACTTTCTGAGCGTGTTTTTAATCCAAACATATCATATCAATATGTTTTTTGAATCAGGAACCGACAAGGAATAAGATGAAAGTGTTTTTAAATTGATTTCGACAATTTAATTTTGATAATAATTTTTATATATTTAATTTTCAGAGCTTGTTTTTAATCCAAATATAACATATTTATATGTTTTTGGAATCAGAAAATGATGGAGAATAAGATGAACGTAAATTTGGATCGTTTTATAAATTTGTATTTTTTTTTTTACAATTTTCAGATTTTTAATGACCAAAGTCATTAATTAATTTTTAAGCCACCAAGCTGAAATGCAATACCGAAGTCCGGGCTTCGTCGAAGATTACTTGACCAAAATTTCAACCAAATTGGTTGAAAAGTGAGAGCGTGACAGTGCCGCCTCAACTTTCACGAAAAGCCGGATATGACGTCATAAAAGACATTTATCAAAAATATGAAAAAAACGTCTGGGGATTTCATACCCAGGAACTCTCATGTCAAATTTCATAAAGATCGGTCCAGTAGTTTAGTCTGAATCGCTCTACACACAGACACACACACACACACACACACACACACACACACACACACACACACACACACACGCACGCACGCACGCACATACACCACGACCATCGTTTCGATTCCCCCTCTACGTTAAAACATTTAGTCAAAACTTGACTAAATGTAAATAGCTGCTTTGGAGGTGCATCAAATTTGATGAACAACTGCCCACAGGGTGTATGGAATATAAAAACTACATGTAGCTGCTTTGGAGGTGCATAAAATGTTATTAATTTGATAATGCCCAAAGGGTGCATGGAATATGATGAATAACTGCCCAAAAAACTGCATAGAATTTGAACAGTATCTGCTCAAAAAGAGTATTGCATGATAATAACTGTCCACAGGGTGCATGGAATATCAAAATGTATTGTACGTGTCTCTGATAATAATGGTGGTGGGTGTTGTTTTTTCACAGGTATATTTTGGGTGGGCACGTTTCTGGGCTCATTCATGGGGGTTATCCTTCTCTTCGGTGGCTACTTCTACATAAGGTCTGTCTGTCTGTCTGTCTGTCTGTCTGTCTGTCTGTCTGTCCGTCCGTCTGTCTGTCCGTGTGCCTGTCTGCCTGTTACCTCAATCAACATTTGGCATGTTTTGCTTGTTGGCTGATTGCTTGTTGCAGGCCGGCCGTCCGTAGACAAACAGATAAACGTCGGGATTATTTCGGATGTTTTTGAAGCTAGAACTTTGAAACTTTGCACAATTCTAGGGTTTGCTGATCTCCAGACATGACTTCGGTTGGGTTGACCCACGTCAAATGTTGGGGTCACAGCGGGGTCAGGTATGGGAATTGTCCGTCGAAAGGCAAATTTCCGGCGATTTTTTTTTTTTCGCCGAAAAAGCAAAAGTGTCCGCAAAAAAAATAAATAAGGGAGACAAAAAAATTAATGTAATGGCAAACTTGGAGCTCAGATGACACCAAATAACACCAAAGGCTAGGCGCTTCGCGCCATCGACTTGACGTTTCGCGTGTTCGATAACTATTACTTAAAGGCACAGTACGCCTCCCGTACACCATCACATATACTGTCAGGCTTTTACACACAGTACAAACACCCTTCCATTTGAACGCTCACCGAACGGGAGCATCCTTGGTGCCCTACGTAAAGAGCAAGCAATTTTCAAAGAATTAATTTTGCGGATTGTCTCCTCTCAAAATCGGACCATGTGCATGGTGCGTTTGGGTGCTAGACCTAACTTTTAAAATCTAAATAATAAATTGACAGCTTGTTACACAAACATTCTTCAATCATAAAAGAATTACAATCAGTACAATTCAAAGTTTTGAAAGTTTGAAAAAAGAAAAGCCCGGAAGCAGGGTCACGCAAGGTCGTGGTTCTGGTAGCAGACGACGGTTTTGAACAGTCAAAAACCATCGATAGAGTTCTTGTGAACCACAGCCGTTTGTTTCGTATAGATTTAGAGGTACATAATAACGTGCTATTGCAGATAAGCTTACAGCGAGTCGCATTCAAATTACAAACTGACGACTACATTGTGAAAAAAGGAAACTGGATCACAAGGGTTCACGATGGCTCAGGGGTAAGATAAACCGCGCAAAAATGAATTCTTTGAAAATTGCTCGCTCTTAACGGAAAGCACCTTGGGATGTTCTCAAGCGGTGAGTGCTTAAGGGCAGACACCAGTGTTCAAAGTGATTTTTTGTGTTTAATAACTCTCGAGTCAAAGTTTTTTTTAGAATTAAAGTATTCAGTCTATCTCCTGAGAAAATATGAATTTTTTTTTGTACAGTCGGTTGCTGTGGTAGCAATCCAAGATGGCCGCCAAACAGCACATTTTTAAAATAGTAGGGTGTTCACAAAACTGCATGGAATTTTATTTTGATGCTTGTTATGTGTACTTTAATACAAGGCCCAGAATTTGTTCAGAGAAATTTTTTGATCTGTCCATTCTTTGAAAAGATATTAGTGATAACAATGAGTGATGTTGAATTTCATGAAAAAACGGCCGAACAATTTATTTAACTTCTTACACACGCAAATATTCCACAATACGCTCTAAACATATTGAAGAAAATAACACACTCAAGATGAATGCAAAGTTTTATCAACGCAACTTTTATAGAAAAAAAGCCTCAGACTTTTGAATTGAAAAAAATGTTGTTTTGAGAAAACAGACAAAACGTGTTAAAAATGATTTTTTTCCCAAAAATGTTTATCAAACATGTAACAAGACACACCAACTTCAAAATCAAGCCTTACTGAATAACATAGAAAGAAGGAAAACAGCATAAAAAAATATTTAAAAAATATCAATCACTGTTTCAAGGTCATAGTGGTAATATGTCATAAGCAATATGTATTTTTCAATGAGTATGCCCATTTCTGTTTTGCCATTGAGCTTGGCACTTGCCAAAATGTTCTTGTTAGGCCATCCCAGGGCCGTAGACCTGGCCTTCCCGCGCATGTTCGGCTCTGACCGCTGGCGGGCGTAGTCCCTGCGCTGGTCCCTGGCATGTGCAGTGGCAGCAGCGTCAGCTTGGCAAATTCTGCGTCGGTCCCTCTTGCCCAGCGACTCGAGGGTGGACAGTGCGAGGTCCACGTACAGAGAGTTCATGACTCGGGTGATTTCGAAGGCCCCCTCGTTGAACACCGCCACTGCCCTTGCGGTTGCACAGTCTACACGCCCTTTGCCCATGAAGATGGTCTTGGGGCACCTCAGCCACACCAGGTTGTTCAGGGACTCGTTAGTGTTCTGTGTCTCATCTGACATCCTCCTGAAGACAGGCACCATCTTCTGGGCAACTTCAGGAGCCAAGTAGGTGTGGCAGGCGTTGTCCTTGTGAGCTGGAGGCTCTTCGCCAGAGATGAGGGCTTTCTGGTAGAAGCACCAGGTGTCAGGAGAGGAAGGGCACCTGTGGTGATATGGCCTCTCATCTGTCGACATGCAGTGGAAGAGGGTTGACCACACTGAGGAACGCATCCTGTCGATATTGTCCAGATTGTTAATGATGGCCCCCCTATAATAATTTTGCATGCTGTCGCATTTTCCTTCTGTAAGGCGCCCCACTCTTTTGCCACCCAGTCGCTTATCCTTGGCCAGCTTCCTGAGGGCACTGCACTACCCATGCGTTTATGTGCATGGTTGATGCAGTCCAACTTCTCGACCTGCACACCTGGGTAAGGGTCCAGCTCCACCACAGCTTTGAAGGCCGATGAGTACCCGTCACACAGCATCTCGGTGTAGCGAAAGTTATGTGACCTGACTGACCGACCCCACAGCACCTTGGCGGCTTCCTGCTCCATGGCTTTGCTTGAAGCATGATGGTTTCTGCAGCACTTCGGAGCATGGGCTGCACGCCAGGCTTCCATCTCCTCAGCTGGAAAGTTCTGCGCCTCCTGAAGCTTGCAGGCATGGCAATACTTGGACATCACGTGGAAGTCCACAACCAGTCCTGTAAGGACGTCAATGACGACCCCAACTCCGTAGAGGGAAGTGAAGCCCCTCTTCTGCCATGTCCCATCAAATGAGACCGTGATGTCAATGGTTTCCTGCGGGTCTGGGTCGACCTCGGCGTATGCCTTGCGGATGTGGTTGGCACTTTGAAAAAGGGCCTCTTCTGCAGCCTCCACCTCAGCTTCTGAAAAATAAACAAAATTCAGAATTTGTCTTTATTCTACAGATGAGAAAGAGACCACCTATGTAATAAATAAACCATACATTCACATGTTGGTATTTCCTGCAAAGAAAGTCCTGGCACTGGCAGGGATATAATTTACCACTGCTCAAAATCAATTAGACTAATGTCATTCTGGAACCACTTTTTCACTTGCTCTTATCCCTGGGAGAATTTTGAGAACTTTCATTTCATAAGATGCTTCTTCAATTTGGGAGCAGAAAGCATGCAAGTACATGTATATTATATGTAGGTTAAACAGAATACTACATCGCAAGCTGTGTCATATTAGATTTTCACCGATTGGTTTTTACATTTAGTCAAGTTTTGACTAAATGTTTTAACATAGAGGGGGGAATCGAGAAGAGGACCGTGGTGTATGTGTGTGTGTGTGTGTGTGTGTGTGTGTGTGTAGAGCGATTCAGACTAAACTACTGGGCCGATCTTTATGAAATTTGACATGAGAGTTCCTGGGTATGATATCCCCGGACGTTTGTTTCTTTTTTTCCATAAATACCTTTGATTACGTCATATCCGGCTTTTTGTAAAAGTTGAGGCGGCACTGTCACACCCTCATTTTTCAATTAAATTGATTGAAATTTTGGCAAAGCAATCTTCGACGAAGGCCGGGGTTTGGTATTGCATTTCAGCTTGGTGGCTTAAAAACTGATGAGTGAGTTTGGTCATTAAAAATCGGAAACTTGTAATTAAAATTATGTTTTTATTAAACGATCCAAACACAATTTCATCTTATTCTTCGTCATTTTCTGATTCCAAAAACATATACATATGTTATATTTGGATTAAAAACAATCTCTGAAAATTAAAAATATAAAAATTATGATCAAAATTAAATTTCCGAAATCGATTTAGAAACACTTTCATTTTATTTCTTGTCGGTTCCTGATTCCAAAAACATATAGATATGATATGTTTGGATTAAAAACACGCTCAGAAAGTTAAAACGAAGAGAGGTACAGTAGGGAAAGCGTGCTATGAAGCACAGCGCAACCGCTGCCGCGCCAAACAGGCTCGTCACTTTCACTGCCTTTTGCACTAGCGGCGGACTACGTTCAGTTTCATTCTGTGAGTTCCACAGCTTGACTAAATGTAGTAATTTCGCCTTACGCGACTTGTTTGTGTGCTTTTGTTTGCATTTCAGTATTAGGATCACAAAAGCTTGTGTAAACCTGATATGATCTATTTTGATCATGAGCTTAAAGCCCTAGTGTTAAAAAGTAAAATAGGACCACTACCCTCCCCGAACTTTCTTGAACAAAACAATTGTTCTGAGAAAAAGAAATGTGTGTGTGTGTGTGTGTGTGTGTGTGTGTGTGTGTGTGTGTGTGTGTGTGTGTGTGTGCAGGGTTCGTACAGGTCATGGAAAACCTGGAAAGTCTTGGAATTTGATTTTTAATTTTCCAGGCCTGGAAAGTCATGGAATTTCAATTCAAGTCATGGAAAGTCATGGAATTTAACAAAAATAAGAAAGAAAAAAAATTAACCTTTAGCACGTCAGCGGCGATTTTCGTTGCCCAGCCATTCCCCCACCCCCACCCCCCCCCCACCCCCACCCCCACCCCCCTTTGCCAGCCAGCAGCGATTTGCGTCGCCAGCACAAGGCTTGTTCGTATGACCAACTTCTCGTTCGTATAAATTTGCATACGAGAATAACGTTATTTTTAACGGCACTTGAGCCAAAGCGAGGCTCACTTCCTTCCGTTATCTCGTCGTGTCGTCTGCGCTGCATTTGAGTCGGTTTCGTCGAAGTTTTCTGCTTTTGTTTTTGCATCGATAAAGTACTTTAGCGCTTCGACAAGCAAGATGGAGGATGATGAGTTTGAAACTTTCTTTCGAGTTGTTTCTTGACAACAAAAAGTATGCGGAATTGTCCAGAGAACGAATTACCGAGGAAGATCTTCGCCGCAATGAACTGTGTATCACGGTGAAAAAAATGACAGTTCGTCAAGTCACAGTGACGGTTACGAAACGGAATTTACGAAAGTGCAGATGGATACAAACCGTGGCTGGTCCAGTTTAGTGAAATGACAGGACCCGCAAACATTACCGATAATCTGACTGCGTAGCAAATGCTTGACTTGCTTGTCGAAGAGACACTGCGTAGAAACTGACTCAAACTCAGTGTAAAGCAAGCCAGTGTCAAAACTGGCAGTGACAAGACGTAACAAGTTTGCGTGTTCGGAAATGGCGACCTGTGGATCTAGTCATGGAAAATGTTATTGAGGCTCATGGAAAGTCATGGAAAAGTCATGGAATTTTGTTTCTAAAAACCAGTGGGGACCCTGTGTGTGTGTGTGTGTGTGTGTGTGTGTGTGTGTGTGTGTGTGTGTGTGTGTGTGTGTGTGTGTGTGTGTGTGTGCAGTTAGTAGTGAATAGTTACATGATCATGTGAACAAGAATTTCAGAAGTGACTTGAAGCTTGTAAATATAGCC
>NC_090258.1:34402843-34419928 GCF_037325665.1 Littorina saxatilis
TGAGACTCACGTGCTCTTTTCCGTGTCCTGGTTTAGGTGTGAGCGCTGCAAAACTGCGTCGTAACCTTTAGAATACGTGTGACTCACGTGTTGTTAATGTCAGCTAGTTCCTTGTTCTTCTTTTTGTATAATAGACCGTTCCAAGTTGTAAGCATGCACGAAGTGCGTGATCAGTAGTGATTGGTTGTAAATAGTAGTCTCACCCAACCCTGTTTTAGGAATGTTGTTGGTTGGTCAGTATGGTGACCTTTTTACCTTTAAAATGAACTATTCCATGTTAGGTTTTTGTTTTCTATAAATATTACTGTTTGACTTCCTCTCTTCAGTCGATCTGAGGGTTTTTATGGAAGAGTTTGGATGTTTTATGTAACGTATCAAAGTTAGCAAGTGAGCTGATGGAGTTCTTCTTGTAATGTCTTAAAGTCAACGTGAACAGTTTGGATATTGTCAACGTGAACGTGTTTTGGATACAGTTTTATTGAAAGTTGTGAATTGTTTTGTGCCCTTCGTTGAGAGGCTACAGTTTTGGTACTCTGGTCAACCCACACAGCGCATAAGGTAATTTTGTTGTTACTTGTTTGTGTTGTATTTTGGTCGCCATTTTGTAATGACTTTGTGAGTTGTTTATGTATAACGTGAGTTGGAAGTCTGACTTGTTGTAGTGTTTCTTTATTGTGTGTTGAACTATTCTAGTTTTGTGAAACGTACAGCAATGATTTGTAGACGCTAGAAAGTCGCTAATTGTTATAATGATAACTTGTGTTTTCTGTGGTTAACTAAGTTCGAAGTGAAACGTTTTCTCTGACTTATCCTAGCCTTACGTTAAAGGAATTTAGGTAAAAGAGCTTGCGGTCTGTGGTGATCGTTTGTAAACGAGCTTATTTCTAATAACGCTATTGGGGAAAATTGGATGAGGAAATATCTTGTTTGTGACTTTGATTAACGCAGGAACGTTGTCGTTTAGAGATTTTTTTAGTATGACAGTTTGCTATTGTATTCCTGGCCTGATGGATTCTAGGACACTTTCCCCCTGGATTTTTTCCCCCCTGACTTTATCCCCCCGAATTCTTCCACCCAGATTTTTTCCCCCCGTGACATTTTCCCCCTGAGACTTTTTCCCCCCGTGACTTTTCCCCCCTGGGGCACTTTCCCCCGTTACTCTTTCCCCCCTTGACTCTTTCCGTTATTTTATTATTTCTATTTTAATTTTTTTGTTAATGCTTATAATGCTTAATTTTTTGATAAAATGAATAAATAAAATGTGTATTCTTACACATGTGTGGTTCCTACTTTTAATTCAGCAGCTTTGGTTTAAAACACGTACATTCACAAACATACACATCTAAAAGAGTCTAAAATAGTCTAAAAGAAAACACTGTATGCCGCGAAATGCGCTGGTTAGAGTCTTGGTATTTCCTTCTTGTGTGTGGCGGAGGATGACGAGCGACGTGTTGAGCAATCTCTGCTACGTTCACATCTAGAAACGTCTAAAAGAAAACATTGTGTGCAATTCCAAGTAGGTATGTGTCAAGGTTTCTGTTGTCATATGACCGAACGAGCCGCAAAACGCGCTCGTTAGAGTCTTTGTATTTCCTTCTTTTGGGTGGTGGAGGATGACCAACGATGTGTTGAGCAATCTCTGCTCGGCCAGCTGCTTCCTCTCTTCTGAGAACTTCCAGGAACTTCCAGAAGTTGGGGTGATGCGCTCCAACGTTTAACTGGAATCCTGTGACAAGCCAGACTGCCCCCTGTGACAAGCCAGACAATGCCGTTGAAAGAAGTCTTTGAGGCGGTTCCTCCGTTTCTTCAGCTCGGCGCCTCAGTGAACTCCTCACTGCCATAATTTCTTCTGTGTGACTCAGGAAGATGGTTGTGTTCATTGACTTCCTTCTGCACCATTGTCTCAAACAAATGGATCTTGGCCTTGCAACCGCCCATCTTTCTTCTCTCACACTCCCAGCTTTGCTTTCCACCTGCCAAATCCTTCTGTTTTAAATATATGTATTTCTTGTCAACAACGCATCTTGCTCCTCTCTCTGTTGTTTTGAAATCGGCCTCTCTTTGTTGATCCATTTTGCAGAATAGTGGCAATCAAGTTGACAGTCACGGATACTGATATCGCAGATTTATCATTCACGCATTCACAGATTTCATTTACAGTGGCTAACAACACTGCTCACTTCTCACGTGAAAATACAAGTGTACGAATAATTTGTAAAGGGGTGGAAATGTTTGTGTCTAACACTGCTCACTTCTCACGTGATAATACAAACGTGCGACCAATTTGTAAAGGGGTGGAAATGTTTGTGTCTTCTCACGTGATCATCAATTGATATAAAAAACATTGCTAAAAATTCACAAGGGGGAAAGAGTCACGGGGGAAATAGTCCGAGGGGGAAAAGTCACGGGTGGAAAGAGTCCCAGGGGGAAAAGGTCACGGGGGGAAATAATCCGGGTGGAAGAATTCGGGGGGATAAAGTCAGGGGGGAAAAATCCAGGGGGAAAGTGCCCTGATAGGGGCCTGATGAGTCAATGTTTTGTATTTTCCTTAAAGTAGCCATTTTGGATTTAAACGTATTTATGCGAAGTTTCTCGAGTATTCTTAGTGTTTATTGTATTGTTTAACGTAAGGAACGTATGGGAGACCGGGGCTAGTCCGCCTACTTTTATGCTTTTGGTAGCATAACTGGCGAGTTTGATGAACTAGAAGACTGATTTTTTTATTTTACATCAAGACAAATGTGTAGCTGATATCAATGTGCAGACAGTTTTTATGTGCGCATGAACATTTGTTGTACATACTGCTTTAAGTAGACCTACCCTAACGAAGGCGAACTTGCCCCAAGTCGGGGTAAGTCCGCCTACAGGGTGGGGCAAGTCCGCCGCTTTCATTCCATAGTAGGTACAAGACTAGTAGTGGGCAAGCTTTAGTGGGAAAGCTTTTTTAAATCCCTTCAATATTTAGGTTCAAAAATGCCAATGACAAAATACGAAAGAATGTAACACAAAATTACGTTAGGGGAGACCGGGGCTAGTCCGCCTACGTTTATGCTACTTTTATGTTTTTGGTAGCATAACTGGCGAGTTTGATGAACTAGAAGACTGATTTTTTATTTTATTTTACATCAAGACAAATGTGTAGCTGATATCAATGTGCAGACAGTTTTTATGTGCGCATGAACATTTGTTGTACATACTGCTTACGGCGAACATGCTCCATGACAAATAGGCGGACTTGCCCCTGCAAGGGCAGGCAACTCTAGTGCCAGATAACGAGCACAACATGGGAAGGAAGAAGCAAAACTTTCGTCAGAACTCGACCTTAATTAACGCACTTTCACTCGGCACCAAGACTAAGTATTTGTTCTCAGAGGTAATGCATCAAAACCTAAGTCACCTCCTGTGCATTCATGTTACAAAAATGAAGAAAAACACTTTTTGTGATCTGTACTCACGATATATGGGCGCGCAACCTCTGAACTTCTGCAGGATATGGCGGGACGAAGGGACACGACTCCCACATGGTGTGAATGACTAAAAGGTGGCAAACGTAAGAATAAACAGACAAAGACGGATGTGCCCCGGGCGCGGACTAGCCCCGGTCTCCCCTAATCCTTTCTTACTGTTAAAGGATTAACCAACGAGTGTTTGTTATTGTAACTTTCTTGTCTGTTTGTCTTCGCCTGTTGTGTGATTGTTTATTTTTCCCGTTTTTGTTTCTCGTGTCTTGTTTATGCATTTTTGAGTCACTTGAGAAAAAGTGACTCTATGTAATCGGTCAGTGTTAGTCTGTCCGGCCGGCCGGCCGGCCGGCCGGCCGGCCGGCCGTCCGTAGACACCACCTTAACGTTGGACTTTTCTCGGAAACTATCAAAGCGATCGGGCTCATATTTTGTTTAGTCGTGACCTCCAATGACCTCTACACTTTAACGATGGTTTCGTTGACCTTTGACCTTTTTCAAGGTCACAGGTCAGCGTCAAAGGAAAAATTAGACATTTTATATCTTTGACAAAGTTCATCGGATGTGATTGAAACTTTGTAGGATTATTCTTTACATCAAAGTATTTACATCTGTAGCCTTTTACGAACGTTATCAGAAAAACAAGGGAGATAACTAGCCTTTTCTGTTCGGCAACACACAACTTAACGTTGGGCTTTTCTCGGAAACTATAAAAGTGACCGGGCTCAAATTTTATGTGAACGTGACTCATTGTGTTGTGAATAGCAATTTCTTCCTGTCCATCTGATGCCTCATATAATATTCAGAACTGCGAAAGTGACTCGATCGAGCGTTTGCTCTTCTTGTTGATACCTTTCCCATGTCTAATAATTTGTTTTCTTTTCTCTTTTTCTTTCTGTTTAGTTTTTTTTACCGCAATACATATTACTGAATATCTCAATCTACAATACTATATCATAATATGCATTACTGATATCTAGTAATCAGATGTAGAGTAATAAACCAGTATTTTTGCGCGTTATCGCTTGTAACCTGTGTTTGTCATTTCGTATGAACAATTTGTAGTACCAGCCTCGCACACGAAGGCAAGCACAGGGGGTTTGCTGTGTGGTGTGAAATAAAACTTGTTGCGGGTTTGCTGTGTGATGGTGGGAAATAAAACTTGTTGGGGGTTTGCTGTGTGATGATGTGAAATAAAACTTGTTGGGGGTTTGCTGTGTGATGGTGGGAAATAAAACTTGTTGGGGGTTTGCTGTGTGATGGTGGGAAATAAAACTTGTTGGGGGTTTGCTGTGTGATGGTGGGAAATAAAACTTGTTGGGGGTTTGCTGTGTGATGGTGGGAAATAAAACTTGTTGGGGGTTTGCTGTGTGATGGTGTAAAATGAAACTTGTTGGGGGTTTGCTGTGTGATGGTGGGAAATAAAACTTGTTGGGGGTTTGCTGTGTGATGGTGGGAAATAAAACTTGTTGGGGGTTTGCTGTGTGATGGTGGGAAATAAAACTTGTTGGGGGTTTGCTGTGTGATGGTGTAAAATGAAACTTGTTGGGGGTTTGCTGTGTGATGGTGGGAAATAAAACTTGTTGGGGGTTTGCTGTGTGATGGTGGGAAATAAAACTTGTTGGGGGTTTGCTGTGTGATGGTGGGAAATAAAACTTGTTGGGGGTTTGCTGTGTGATGGTGTAAAATGAAACTTGTTGGGGGTTTGCTGTGTGATGGTGGGAAATAAAACTTGTTGGGGGTTTGCTGTGTGATGGTGGGAAATAAAACTTGTTGGGGGTTTGCTGTGTGATGGTGGGAAATAAAACTTGTTGGGGGTTTGCTGTGTGATGGTGTAAAATGAAACTTGTTGGGGGTTTGCTGTGTGATGGTGGGAAATAAAACTTGTTGGGGGTTTGCTGTGTGATGGTGGGAAATAAAACTTGTTGGGGGTTTGCTGTGTGATGGTGGGAAATAAAACTTGTTGGGGGTTTGCTGTGTGATGGTGGGAAATAAAACTTGTTGGGGGTTTGCTGTGTGATGGTGGGAAATAAAACTTGTTGGGGGTTTGCTGTGTGATGGTGTAAAATGAAACTTGTTGGGGGTTTGCTGTGTGATGGTGGGAAATAAAACTTGTTGGGGGTTTGCTGTGTGATGATGTGAAATGAAACTTGTTGGGGGTTTGCTGTGTGATGGTGGGAAATAAAACTTGTTGGGGGTTTGCTGTGTGATGATGTGAAATAAAACTTGTTGGGGGTTTGCTGTGTGATGATGTAAAATAAAACTTGTTGGGGGTTTGCTGTGTGATGGTGTAAAATAAAACTTGTTGGGGGTTTGCTGTGTGATGGTGTAAAATAAAACTTGTTGGGGGTTTGCTGTGTGATGGTGTAAAATGAAACTTGTTGGGGGTTTGCTGTGTGATGGTGTAAAATAAAACTTGTTGGGGGTTCGCTGTGTGATGGTGTGAAATAAACGTTCGTTTCGTTGCCGTTCATCCGTCCGTGGACAACAAACTTAACGTTGAGGTCAATTCGGAAGTTTTTAAAGCTAGGCCCCTGAAACTGTGCACACTTTTAGGGTTTGATGATCTCATATAGTAATCCCAGTTTGGTTGACCCTCGTCACATTTTGGGGTCACAGCGGGGTCATGTTCGTTTCATAAAAACTTAACGTTGAGGTAATCTCGGATGTTTTTGAAGCTAGAGCTTTGATACTATGCACACTTCTAGGGTTGGATAATCTCTCGACTTGACCTAAGTTTGATTGACCCTCATCAAGTTTTGGGGTCACATGGGGTTATGTTCGATTCATAATAACTTAACATTGACGTTATCTCAGGAGTTTTTGAAGCTAGAGCTTTGAAACTTTGATCCCTTCAAGGATTTTATAATCTACCGACGTGACCCTAGTTTGGTGGACCCCCGTCACATTGTGGGGTCACAGGGGGTCATGTTCGTAAAAGCTTTACATTGAGGTTTTCTCAGTTATTTTGGGAGCAAAATCCTCCAAATGTCACAGCATGAAAATGTTTGCTGCTCCCATGGGGTCGCCTTCACGCGGCGGGAGTGTTTCCACAGAGCTACCCCACCCCTTTACTTCTCTTCTTTTGTCTTATTTCTGCCTTACCAGTCCTTTCACCTATATTTCCTTCCAAGAAAACTCTCCCTACTATTCCCTGCAGTTTTCCAATTCTTTTCTTGTTGTCTTATTTCTACCTGACTGGATCCATCACCTTTATTTCACTTACCAAAAGTCTTCTTTTCCACATCCTTATTTCTCTGCCCCCCGCATGTCGTAAGAGGCGACTAACGGATTCTGTTTCTCCTTTTACCCTTGTTGAGTGGTTCTTGTATAGAATATAGTCAATGTTTGTAAAGATTTTAGTCAAGCAGTATGTAAGAAATGTTTAGTCCTTTGTACTGGAAACTTGCATTCTCCCAGCAAGCCCCTGGAGCAATTTTTTTATTAGTGCTTTTGTGAACAAGAAACACTTAACAAGTGGCTCTATCCCATCTCCCCCCTTTCCCCTATCCCATCTCCCCCCTTTCCCTCGTCGCGATATAACCTTCGTGGTTGAAAACGACGTTAAACACCAAATAAATAAATAAATTAAGTAGATGTGCAACGCCAAGGCACTGCATACCCCAGCGAAAGACAAACCTCTCTCTCTCTCTCTCTCTCTCTCTCTCTCTCTCTCTCTCTCTCTCTCTCTCTCTCTCTCTCTCTCTCTCTCTCTCTCAAACACACACACACACACACTCACACACACACACACAAATACACACACACACACACACACACACACACACACACCCCAAGTCACACACGCACACATACACACACTCACTCACACGCACTCACTCAGTCTCTCACAAAAACTTCATACACACAAAACACACACCCATACGCACATATGGACAGATAGACATACACACCTTTACAAACAAACACACATACACGCACACACATACACGTATGCACACACACACACCACACACACACTCACACACACACACGAGTACAGACTCATGCACGCGTGCGCGCACATACACACACACAAATACACACACACACACCCCACACACACTCACACACACACGAGTACAGACTCATGCACGCGTGCACACACACACAAATACACACACACACACACACACACTCACACGAGTACAGACTCATGCACGCGTGCGCACACACACACACAAATACACACACACACACAAACACACCACACACACACGAGTACAGACTCATGCACGCGTGCGCACACACAAATACACACACACACACACACCACACACACACTCACACACACACACACACAAATACACACACACACATACACCACACACACACTCACACACACACGAGTACAGACTCATGCACGCGTGCGCACACACAAATACACACAAACACACACACACACAGTGACACACACACACACACACACACACGAGTACAGACTCATGCACGCGTGCGCACACACACACAAATACACACACACACACACACACAAATACACACACACACACACACACACCACACACACACTCACACACACACGAGTACAGACTCATGCACGCGTGCGCACACACAAATACACACACACACACACCACACACACACTCACACACACACACACACACAAATACACACACACACATACACCACACACACACTCACACACACACGAGTACAGACTCATGCACGCGTGCGCACACACAAATACACACACACACCACACACACACTCACACACACACACGAGTACAGACTCATGCACGCGTGCGCACACACACACAAATACACACACACACACACACACACACACACACACACACAAACAGTAACACTAACACATGTGCACAAAATGAACACAAACACACACACCGCGCGAGAGAGAAAGACTACAGGGAGGCATGACGTCACGATGCATTAATTGACGTCAAAGACTT
Source organism: Littorina saxatilis (assembly GCF_037325665.1). NCBI lineage: Eukaryota > Metazoa > Mollusca > Gastropoda > Littorinimorpha > Littorinidae > Littorina > Littorina saxatilis. The sequence continues at coordinate 34,411,238 of NC_090258.1, forward strand.
TCGACCGTGACGTATTCTTCTTATGCGAGCTTTATCCATAGACTTGGAAACTACGGAATTTCTACCCGTCCAAAGCGGCCTTGGGTGGCGTTTGCTCAAAAAATGGGGGCGCCAATTTTACCCACCGTATTTTTGTTAGTATGGTCCCAATTTTTGGTGAACTTCCATCTCCAACTGTGGCCCATTTTCGGGCACAAAGAATCCTTCTTTATCATGTATTATTCGGTATGCACATTTCTCAAATCGATTACAGTATAGCGTTCACGGGATACCTCCAGCTTCGCTGGGATAAATTTATCCTACATACGTGAGAGAGACACCCGTGAGATAATAATCGTTCAAATCACACGTGTGTATATCATGTAAATGAGGTCATGTCAAGCAAGTCTGGCAGGGACCTGTTTTTCCACTGCTTATGATGCCAAAGTCACCGAGACAAACGTCATTATAGAAACAAAAATTGCACTCGCTAATTACCCTCGATGAATCTTTAGAACTAACACGTCACGCCACACTTTCAGAGTGACGTTTCTTTGCTTTGACGTAATAGATTGCACGAGGCTTTAGAAGAGATCGAGGTTCCAAAACAAGCGTCTTCAATTTAGCTGCCTCGTCTGCAAGACATTTTCAGTAAAATACAGGTAAGTACAGTATGTAGGATAAACAGAATACTACATGGCTTGCTGTGTCGTACCAGATTTACACTCGTTGCTTTTTCAAATAGTGAACAGCTCGCTTTCGCTCGCAGTTCAATATTTTAAAAAACAACTCGTGTAAATCTGGTACGACACAGCAAGCCATGTAGTATTCTCTATGTTTGCTGGAAAAGATGTTCACCACTGAAAATGTCCACTGAGCTATCAAGCTATGTCATTGTTTGAATTGGTAACAGTCTTGGTTAAACTATTGGTGATGACATCATGTTAATGTCATAGTGTCAGAAATTAGGTCACTCAAGTGTCTGAATACACATATGATGTATGTCTTGTCTTTGCCAGCAAAAATTAATTTGGTCAAGAAAATTATGGTTCTTATAAAAATCACCTTTTTTCAAAATGTAGAGGGTGTTGAGAATGAGGCTAGTGATGGTGGTTTTGGAAGGGGGTCGGGGTGCTGCAAGTTTGTATAGGTGGGGTATTCTCAGGGTTCTATTACTGAATGGATTGATACAGGTGATATTGGGATCCATTTTGTGTCAATAAGTCAGATGTGAATGTTCTCTTGAACATTATTTTTTTTAAGCTGTTACAGCATTTTTGACCCACATGCGAAGCAAAAGTGAGTCTATGTACTCACCCGAGTCGTCCGTCCGTCCGTCCGTCCGTCCGTCCATGACGTCCGGCCGTCCGGAAAACTTTAACGTTGGATATTTCTTGGACACTATTCAGTCTATCAGTACCAAATTTGGCTAGATGGTGTATGATGACAAGGCCCCAAAAAACATACATAGCATCTTGACCTTGCTTCAAGGTCAAGGTCGCAGGGGCCATAAATGTTGTCTAAAAAACAGCTATTTTTCACATTTTTCCCATTTTCTCTGAAATTTTTTTAGATTCAATACCTCACCTATATATGATATATAGGGCAAAGTAAGCCCCATCTTTTGATACCAGTTTGGTTTACCTTGCTTCAAGGTCAAGGTCACAGGAGCTCTTCAAAGTTGGATTGTATACATATTTTGAAGTGACCTTGACCCTGAACTATGGAAGATAACTGTTTCAAACTTAAAAATTATGTGGGGCACATGTTATGCTTTCATCATGAGACACATTTGGTCACATATGATCAAGGTCAAGGTCACTTTGACCCTTATGAAATGTGACCAAAATAAGGTAGTGAACCACTAAAAGTGACCATATCTCATGGTAGAAAGAGCCAATAAGCACCATTGTACTTCCTATGTCTTGAATTAACAGCTTTGTGTTGCATGACCTTGGATGACCTTGGGTCAAGGTCACATGTATTTTGGTAGGAAAAATGTGTAAAGCAGTTCTTAGTGTATGATGTCATTGCTAGGTTTAGCTGAAGGTCAAGGTCATGTAAAGGTCAAGGTCAAGCATGTGAGTCGTATGGGCTTTGCCCTTCTTGTTGTATTTTTAATTGAGGAGGGGGGGGGGTTACTACACAGTGGAATCCTCCTTTTAAGACCTACAAAAAAAGAGGAAATCATGTCTTTAAAAACAAGTTTTCTGAGTTTATGAATTGGGAATCTGAAAAAAATGGCTCTTGAATGGGCTTATCAGGGGGTGGCGGTTTTAAAAGGGAGGGAGTCTTCTATTGGGTAGGATAGTCGGGGGAGGGGTAAGAAGGGAGGGAGTCTTTTATAGGATGTGGAGGGGGGTCTTAAAGGGGAGGTAGTACGTCTTATTTTGGGGGAGAGGGGTAGGGGTCTAAAAAAGTGGGGGTTCCACTGTAATGGGGAATGACGAAGGAGAGTCGTGTAAGCATTTGCTTTTCTTGTTTGGTAGTTGCTAGGTGCTGGTGGGAGGTCAACATTTGTTATTTGTGTTTAAGAAATATGTTATTCAAAGACATGTTTACAAAGCCATGGAATTTATGATGAGATAAAGGAGCACAGCAAGTCACAACTTATAAATGTTCTCTCATCTACAAAGAATAATGTGGTGGACGATATTGTACATTCATTATATTCAAACCAATCCAAACAAAGACAATACCAAATACGAGAACAAAAACAACAACAACGATATTAACACTTTCTACCACACCTATGTTGACCAAGGTTTTTTATAGCCGAGACCAGTTGTGATGTAGCAAGTCACTCAGAATTGTAGTAACTGTGTATCAACACGCTGGAATGCAGGCGTTAGATGGACGTTACAGGAAGCGACTGAAGCTAACAGTCTGAGCGGATATATCCGTACCTAGTCAGATAGAGCCATAATAGTGGGTACGGATATATCCGTATCTGGGAGACAATGAGTTAAATTAAATCACATTTGTTATTTGTGTTGCCAGGTAACCGTGCTGGACCAACAAGTGGTGGCGGTGAAACCCGTGCAGAAGGACGCCCTTGAGCTGACCGAGTCTCTCATCGATGAAATGAAACAGGTGGGTCGGGTCAAGGTCATCTGAGCCCTAAATCATAACAAATTAGGTCGAGGTCATTTGTATGGAAAGGTCATTCGCGACCTAACGTACGTGTCTGAGGTGAACAACAAAAGGTCGTCCCAGGCCTAAAAGAATGAGAAAGGTAATCGTTGGCTGGAGGGCAAGGTCACCCATGGCATAGGAGTGTATGAGAAATGTCAAGGTCAGTGCCCGTACTTGGCGCAAGGTCAGTCGATCTCTTGGAATTTCCAATGGCAACAACAAAAGAACATAGTATCATTTATTAAAAATACTCGACATCACACGGCTAAGAATATTTCAGCAAGCAAACCGGAGAATGATACAACAAAATATTAAATTAATTTCAATACAAATTGAACAAAATGTTTTGATTCCTGTCATCTTAGGAAAAGCAACATTCAGAGATACGTGATCATCCGTCTTTATTATTAAGCTCTTGTGTCCGTCCATTTTCAAAGACCGGTAGGTCCAAGTTCTGGCGAATGTTTTGTTTTGTCTATAATCAACCGTTCCGTAGACTTACCTCAGTTGCATAGTTGCACAATTTTTACCTTGCTTCACCATGACTGTAAAGACAGATGCGACGACTGATGCTCACGAACGTTAGGGGTCTTCTTGTGAATGTTTCCTTGAACCGTGAATTTCTAGTAGTGTTTTGCTTTATTTTTGATTAAATGTTCAGTATATTGATCGTTCTTATTTTTCGATGGAAGAAGGATAGTTGCAAAATCTTTACCTTGCTTTCACCACGACTGTAAACATAGATGCGACGACTGAAGCACATGCACCATTTGACATTCTGGTGAAACTTTATTGTGCTCCGCCATGACTGTTAACGCAGACACGACGTCTGACGCTCTTGAAAGTGAACCAGGGAAGTTTTAGTGAATGTTTCTTGAACCGGAAAGTTGCAGTTATGTTTCCTTTTGTCTACAATCAAGCATTCCATAAATGTTCTTGCTTATTTTTACATTTATTAAAGATTAATAGTTACAAAATCGTTAATGTACTCCACCATAATGAAACGGTCCATAAACTAACTTGTTTGTTTTCTTGATAGTAAAACACAACTTACACTATCTTTATTGTACTCCGCCATGACTGTTAACGCAGATGCGACATCTGAAGCACACGAACGTAAACCAGCTGATCGGAGCGTGTGTGGAGCCTGGCAACATCTGCCTGGTGTGGGGCTACTGCTCCAAGGGCTCGCTGCGAGACGTGCTGGAGAACAACAACATCAAGCTCGACTGGATGTTCAAGATGTCCTTCACGTCTGACATCGCCAAGGTCAGTGCCTGACAAATCTTGATATTTAGCGTTGTGCATTCAAGGACGTTCTTCTGGTGCAATCTAAGCCTCTCAGTTTGCCTAACTTTGTCTTGTGACTACTGGGAAGTTCTTCTTGTGCAATCTAAGCCTCTCAGTTTGCCGAACTTTGTCTTGTGACTACTGGGAAGTTCTTCTTGTGCAATCTAAGCCTCTCAGTTTGCCGAACTTTGTCTTGTGACTACTGGGAAGTTCTTCTTGTGCAATCTAAGCCTCTCAGTTTGCCGAACTTTGTCTTGTGACTATTGGGAAGTTCTTCTTGTGCAATCTAAGCCTCTCAGTTTGCCTAACTTTGTCTTGTGACTTCTGGGAAGTTCTTCTTGTGCAATCTAAGCCTCTCAGTTTGCCGAACTTTGTCTTGTGACTTCTGGGAAGTTCTTCTTGTGCAATCTAAGCCTCTCAGTTTGCCGAACTTTGTCTTGTGACTACTGGGAAGTTCTTCTTGTGCAATCTAAGCCTCTCAGTTTGCCGAACTTTGTCTTGTGACTACTGGGAAGTTCTTCTTGTGCAATCTAAGCCTCTCAGTTTGCCGAACTTTGTCTTGTGACTATTGGGAAGTTCTTCTTGTGCAATCTAAGCCTCTCAGTTTGCCTAACTTTGTCTTGTGACTTCTGGGAAGTTCTTCTTGTGCAATCTAAGCCTCTCAGTTTGCTGAACTTTGTCTTGTGACTACTGGGAAGTTCTTCTTGTGCAATCTAAGCCTCTCAGTTTGCCGAACTTTGTCTTGTGACTTCTGGGAAGTTCTTCTTGTGCAATCTAAGCCTCTCAGTTTGCCGAACTTTGTCTTGTGACTACTGGGAAGTTCTTCTTGTGCAATCTAAGCCTCTCAGTTTGCCTAACTTTGTCTTGTGACTACTGGGAAGTTCTTCTTGTGCAATCTAAGCCTCTCAGTTTGCCGAACTTTGTCTTGTGACTTCTGGGAAGTTCTTCTTGTGCAATCTAAGCCTCTCAGTTTGCCGAACTTTGTCTTGTGACTACTGGGACGTTCTTCTTGTGCAATCTAAGCCTCTCAGTTTGCCGAACTTTGTCTTGTGACTTCTGGGAAGTTCTTCTTGTGCAATCTACGCTTATAGACCATATCTGTGTGTCAACCCAAGCTAACATTATTGAAACCTCAGTTCCAAGTATTGGTTGTAGTGATCACTTTCCAGTATGCCTCACATGGTCGAAAAAAGGGGTTAGAATCCCCAAACGAAAGCATAAATTCATAACATATAGGTTATTTTCAAAACTTGATAAAGAATCATTCCTTTCTGATTTAAGTTGTATAGATTTTTCAATAATTTATAATCATACTGACCCCGATGAAGCATTTGAATTATGGTACAACTTGTTTATAAAAGTATATGATAAACATGCACCATTCAGAACTTCTCGTGTGCAGCAACACCCAAAACCAAAATGGCTTACAGACGACATTCAATGTGCGATTAATCACCGCGATTTTCTTAAACGTAATGGCAGAGAAGAAGAGTACAGAAAGCAGAGAAACGAAGTAACGTCCATGAAACGTGCTGCTCGCAGAAAATATTACCGTGAGCTCGCTGCATCAAATACGAAACAAAACTCAAAAGCCATCTGTTGAACAGAATAAAACACTTTCTTGACCCACACTCAAGGTTATTGTTTTTTAATGCATACATACAAACCATCACGGATCATTGTTCGACCATCTGGGACTCAGCCAGTGCACATATTTTAAAACCACTGTATAGTCTACACAGACGAGCACTGAAATCAATTCTATTAAAACAATCCAGTCTCGTTTTCGACGATTATAAAAAACTTAAGATGTTGCCCTTAAAAGAAAGATTTAAATCAAATAAAGGCGTGCTCCTTCACAAAATCCTTTCCGGTCATGCACCACGTGCTTTCATTACAAAATTTAAAGCCAAACCAAACCGAAAATTCAATGTCCCCATTCCGCGGATAGATCTCTTCAAATCAAGTTTAGCTTATTCTGGCAGCGTTTTGTGGAAATCTCTCCCAGAATCAGTTCGAGTCCCAACGAGTCTCAATTCTTTCAAAAAACACCTCTCATTACATTTAATGTCAAATTACGAAAAGTCACAGTGATGGAAGACTTCGTTCTGATTATTTTCATATGCTTCCATAAGCGAAAATTCGTACCGTCTTGTCTCGTTCTTGTATTGGTGAGTACAATATTCCTTTGTTTTTGAGTCACTTGAGAAAAAGTGACTCTATGTAATCGGTCAGTGTTAGTCTGTCCGGCCGGCCGTCCGGCCGGCCGTCCGTAGACACCACCTTAACGTTGGACTTTTCTCGGAAACTATCAAAGCGATCGGGCTCATATTTTGTTTAGTCGTGACCTCCAATGACCTCTACACTTTAACGATGGTTTCGTTGACCTTTGACCTTTTTCAAGGTCACAGGTCAGCGTCAAAGGAAAAATTAGACATTTGACAAAGTTCATCGGATGTGATTGAAACTTTGTAGGATTATTCTTTACATCAAAGTATTTACATCTGTAGCCTTTTACGAACGTTATCAGAAAAACAAGGGAGATAACTAGCCTTTTCTGTTCGGCAACACACAACTTAACGTTGGGCTTTTCTCGGAAACTATAAAAGTGACCGGGCTCAAATTTTATGTGAACGTGACTCATTGTGTTGTGAATAGCAATTTCTTCCTGTCCATCTGATGCCTCATATAATATTCAGAACTGCGAAAGTGACTCGATCGAGCGTTTGCTCTTCTTGTTTAACTTTATTTTCATATTGATCATATCTGTCCATATAGCATCAGTGTTTCATTAAACATGTTCTGGTAATTCCCAATTTTGATCATAACGTAAGAATTTGTGTATAGCCTGCAACGTGTATATAGTCCTGTGAATAGTTTTTCTGCCTTTTTTGACTCACATGCGAAGCAAAAGTGAGTCTATGTACTCACCCGAGTCGTCCGTCCGTCCGTCCCCCCCACAGAGATATAGAATAGAGCCACCAAGCGCCGCAAATCGTGCAGTAACCGAGACCCGCGCGCCGGCCATCGCGGTGTGCCCATTCTTTCGCTGGCACACCCTGTTTCGCTCTGTCCGGTCTTTGTTTTTTGAGAGCTACAATCTCAATACCACCTTGTTTAAACCTTATAATCATGTTAATAAAAAAAGCAAAGTTGTAGAATAATGATGCGTGTGTCTGTATGCTGCTTAATTTTGCTTTTTTAAATTTTATTATTATTGAAAATACTAACCTGTTGATTTTGTAGTAAGACATCTCTCTCTCTCTCTCTCTCTCTCTCTCTCTCTCTCTCTCTCTCTCTCTCTCTCTCTCTCTCTCTCTCTCTCTCTCTCTCTCTCTCTCTCTCTCTCTCTCTGGCTCTCTCTCTCTCTCTCTCTTATTCTCTCTTTTTCTCTTCCCCTCTCTCTCCCTCACCCTCTCTTTCTCTCTCTCCCTCTCTCTTTCTCTCCCTCTCTCTCTCCTCTTTCTCTCCCTCTCTCTCTCCTCTCTCTCTCTCTCTTTCACCCTCTCTCTCTACCCCTCTCTCTCTCCCCCCCCTCTCTCTCTCTCTCTCTCTCTCAGTCGGTTTTCAGTGGGACCATTTTGCCTGCACTGCTTTTTCTTTAGTTTTACTTTCAATTATATTGTATATTTATTGTATGGAGGACAATCGACTTCAACAGTTCAGATTCGTTTGAAATACTCATGTTTTAATGATGAGATTGATGGATCGTTCATAAATAAGTTCACTCATGTGTTTGTACTTAATCATGTATTAAAGATTTGGGCTGAAAGATGTCAGGTTTGTTTGACTGATACAGACACTGACATGTTTCACTGATTTTAATAAGCTTGCTGTACATTCTTCTTTTGAGTACTCTTCTGTGTATAATGCTCGGATTTAAAGAATTTAGCTTTGACATGATTTCAGCCTACTTGTTTGGTTCGAAAACAAATGTATCATTTATCAAATTGCTGTTTCTTTTACAATGGAAACCCCCTTTTAAAGACACCCCCACCCTCAAATGGCTGTATCGTTTTTGTGTCACTCGTGTATACTGACTTGAATTGACAAATTTAGCTTTGATGTCACTATTGCATTTCTTATTACGGCAAAGATTTGTTTCATTTACACAGAGAGAGAGAGAGAGAGAGAGAGAGAGAGAGAGAGAGAGAGAGAGAGAGAGAGAGAGAGAGAGAGAGAGAGAGAGAGAGAGAGAGAGAGGGAGGGAGGGAGGGACGGAGGGAGGGAGGGACGGACGGACGGACGGACGGACGGACAATGACAATTCTTTATTTAACGAGGGTA
>NC_090258.1:34420128-34575128 GCF_037325665.1 Littorina saxatilis
GACGGACAATGACAATTCTTTATTTAACGAGGGTAGTAGATTAAGCAGTAGTCTGCTTTTGTACATCCAGCCCTCGCCCTAAAGATCAATCAATCAATCAATCAATATGAGGCTTATATCGCGCCTATTCCGTGGGTACAGTTCTAAGCGCAGGGATTTATTTTTTTATTTTTTTATTTTTATTTTATGCAATTTATATCGCGCACATTTTCAAGGCGCAGGGATTTATTTATGCCGTGTGAGATGGACTTTTTTTACACAATACATCACGCATTCACATCGGCCAGCAGATTGCAGCCATTTCGGCGCATATCCTACTTTTCACGGCCTATTATTCCAAGTCACACGGGTATTTTGGTGGACATTTTTATCTATGCCTATACAATTTTGCCAGGAAAAACCCTTTCCTGGACCCTTTTGTCAATCGTGGGATCTTTAACGTGCACACCCCAATGTAGTGTACACGAAGGGACCTCGGTTTTTCTCATCCGAAAGATGAATAAAGAGAGACTAACTACAAAAAATGAAATAAAAATACAAGATAAAAAAAAAAGAAAATAGAAAAACTAGAATTCTACATTTTAACAGATAACTAAAGTGAAAACACATTATACATATATGTACACAAAATGCATTGCATTGAGGTCAATTGCGAGTTAATTGATGTGAATTAAGTGGTATAGTGCAGCTTGCACTTTTTCAACATCATGCGAGAGAGAGAGAGAGAGAGAGAGAGAGAGAGAGAGAGAGAGAGAGAGAGAGAGAGAGAGAGAGAGAGATCATGCGAGAGAGAGAGAGAGAGAGAGAGAGAGAGAGAGACATCATGCGAGAGAGAGAGAGAGAGAGAGAGACATCATGCGAGAGAAAGAGAGAGAGAGACATCATGCGAGAGAAAGAGAGAGAGAGAGAGAGAGAGAGAGAGAGAGAGAGAGAGAGAGAGAGAGAGAGAGAGAGAGAGAGAGAGAGAAAGAGAGAGAGAGAGAGGTTTATGAATACAAATTTGTTTAACTTTGTCATCTTGATGTTTGCTTCGTCTGATTGGCTTCTCTTGTGACACTAACTGGTTTTGCATCATTGGCTCACGAAGTGTAGCCTATGCGATCGTAACTTTGTCTGTCTGTGCGTTTGTGCGTGTGTGTGTTTGTGCGTGTGTGTGTTTGTGCGTGTGTATGTGACTATGTCTGTGGTAGAAACTTTAACATTTCCGAGTCTATGTGTGAGTGGTTATCCAAGACTAGGGATAAAGCTCGCATAAGATTACGTCACGGTCAAAAGTGTTTGACGTCAATTAATGCATCATGACGGCATGCCTCCCTGTAGTCTTTCTCTCTCGCGTGGTGTGTGTGGTCTCGGTCATTGTTATTTTGAGCGGGCCGAGACTATTTGGCAGTCGTGTCCCTGTAAGTAGGCTACATGCAGACAGACAGATCTAGATCTAGTGTCTCTCTTTCTTGCACAGTGTCACCTAAGCTTACTGTGTGTGTGGGTGTGTTTGTGTGACGGAGTGATTGAGTTTGTGTTACTGTTTGTCTATTTCTTACGTGAGCCTTGAAGGCTTCGCCTCTTGTTTTTAAAATTGTTATAAAATTAATGTTCCTGGTTTCGTATAACCTTTTTGTCTCAATCTGTCTGACAGTCTCTGTCTCAGGTGTGTGTGTGTGTGTGTGTGTGTGTGTGTGTGTGTGTGTGTGTGTGTGTGTGTGTGTGTGTGTGTGTGTGTGTGTGTGTGTGTGTGTGTGTGTGTGTGTGTGTGTGTGTTCGTTCGTTCGTTCGTGTGTGTGACTGTGCGCCCGTTTTTTTTCTCTCTTTCGATCAGTGTAACGTATTTAGTATGCGGTAAGAAATACCATTCTCTCCCTTCCACCCACCAGGTTCCGCCACTAGCAGATCATATTATTTTCTGAATAGTTTCTTCATTACTCAATAACATTATGCCAGCTGATTCTAATCAACCGACGGAGATAAGAAGCCCAGTGTGCCACATTCCCACTGAAATGTACACTGGTCAGGCTGTGGGATGGGCACAGCGAAATGGCGGCCCGGTAGCTGCAATCGTTTCCCCTGCCAGCACAGCGCTTGGTGGCTCTATTCTATATCTCTGTGGTCCCCCCCCCCCCCCCCCCCCCCGTCCGTCCGGACGTCCGTCCGGAAAACTTTAACGTTGGATATTTCTTGGACACTATTCAGTCTATCTGTACCAAATTTGGCAAGATGGTGTATGATGACAAGGCCCCAAAAAACATACATAGCATCTTGACCTTGCTTCAAGGTCAAGGTCGCAGGGGCCATAAATGTTGTCTAAAAAACAGCTATTTTTCACATTTTCCCCATTTTCTCTGAAGTTTTTTTAGATTCAATACCTCACCTATATATGATATATAGGGCAAAGTAAGCCCCATCTTTTGATACCAGTTTGGTTTACCTTGCTTCAAGGTCAAGGTCACAGGAGCTCTTCAAAGTTGGATTGTATACATATTTTGAAGTGACCTTGACCCTGAACTATGGAAGATAACTGTTTCAAACTTAAAAATTATGTGGGGCACATGTTATGCTTTCATCATGAGACACATTTTGTCACATATGATCAAGGTCAAGGTCACTTTGACCCTTATGAAATGTGACCAAAATAAGGTAGTGAACCACTAAAAGTGACCATATCTCATGGTAGAAAGAGCCAATAAGCACCATTGTACTTCCTATGTCTTGAATTAACAGCTTTGTGTTGCATGACCTTGGATGACCTTGACCTTGGGTCAAGGTCACATGTATTTTGGTGGGGAAAATGTGTAAAGCAGTTCTTAGTGTATGATGTCATTGCTAGGTTTAGTTATTTGACCTTGACCCTGAAGGTCAAGGTCATGTAAAGGTCAAGGTCAAGCATGTGAGTCGTATGGGATTTGCCCTTCTTGTTTATGTTTTACTTTTATGTTTATCTTTTGTAATTGATTTACGTTTGTATTTATATATACAGAGCAACAAAAGAAACGCGTATTTTCTCCAGAAAAACGTTTAATCACAATTTTAAAATGTCATTTCTCATAAACATGTTCTGTTTGATTAAGGGTATTCAGCTGGTATTTCCTTGTTTTCACTACCTATTTTATTCATGTTTTTATTACTTAGTGGAAGAATCTTTTGTAATATATGTTTGATGGTGTATGCTTTTAATTAAGCGTTGCTGACTATGACTGTAGATGTAAATGCTTGTATAACTGTGTTTTGATTTTAAATGTGTCAAGCGTAAAGAGCATAATTGTAAAGTTATGATGTTGCTCTATATAAATGCTCATTTATTATTATTATTATCAATTAAACGTAACATCGAAACAAATCAAAATCACGGTGGTATGTTCCTCGCACACTGTTCTTGGCTATGGCATAGTCTTTTGCTGCCACGGGCAAAGGGAGCCTCTGCAGATGGTCAGTACGGTGTGTGACCCCCATGGACGGTGATGACGGCCTGGCAGCGGCGCCTCATGGAGTGAATAAGTCGGTTGATGGCGTCTCTCGGGATGTTGCACCAGGCATTGATAACGGCCTGACGCAGTTCTGCGGCAGTTCTTGGTCCTGGGCGTAACTGGTTGACCTTTCTTTGAAGTTGGTCCCATAAATGTTCAATAGGATTCACCTGGCTGCGACCCATGAAGACGACACCATCACGTTGATTCGTTGATGACACAACCATTTGTCGAGGGTAGCGTAGGCACCCGGTCTGCTCCCCGCCTAAAAAAGGCCAGTGCCGTTCCGTCTTCGAGGGACTGCGTGGGTTTCATTTCGGAGTTTTCCTTCTCCTAGACGAGTTTCCTTCCATGGATGATGAGCCTCCTCTACCCTCGTTTTGAATTCAGAGTGGTCTTCTCTTAGGATAGCTGCCTGCCAGGGTTGACGAGCCTATCCTGCCCGGCTATTTGACCCATAGCTGGAGGTTGGTTCGTGGGCACCTGGGCGTTTCCACACACCGGTGGGCCCGCATGCCGCACGTCTAGGGGCCAACCTCCTCCGAGTCCTTGTAGTCTAGCCTGGGGCCTTGCGGTACCCAGTTTACGCCTGGAGGCACTACATAGGGCTTGTTGTGGAGAGGTTATTGTACTGGTAGGAGAGACTGACGCATTCTGCTCTCTTTTCGCATTGTCCTAAAAAGGACAGACGGTGCTAGCCAGCGGTGAGGGCTGAAAGCGAGAAGTGACAAGCACAAGACACTTCGCCAACACACTAGACACGTCACACAACCGTTTGGCAGGCCAATAGGATTCAAATCTGGGCTGAGGGCTGGCCAGGCCATGATGTCGATGTTATTGTGCTGCAGGAAGGCCTGGGTGACCCTGGCTGTGTGCGGGCGAGCGTTATCTTGCTGCAGAACACAGTTTCTGCGCGCCTGGAAAAAGGGCACAACATGAGGCTGTAGGATCTGGTCAATATAACGCTGTGCTGTGATGCCGTTTACCCGACCAGGACCAAGATTGTTGAAAAACACAGGTCCCAGGGATTGGTTGAGGCCGATTCCACCCCAGACCATGAGGTTTGGTCCACCCTGGGCATTGTGTTCCATGACGCAGTCACCAGCATAGCATTCACCTCTTCTTCGCCACACTCTGACACGCCCATCAACATGACTAATGCAGAAACGGCTCTCATCGGTGAACAGAATGTTTCGCCATTGTCTCCAGTTCCAGTTGATGTGATCCTGGGACCACTGCTGGCGCGCCATGCGATGTCTCTGAGTGAGGACTGGTCCTCTAGCGGGACGGCAGTTTTGGAGGTCTCGCTCAGCAAGTCTTCGGCGTATTGTCTGGCCACTGATAGGTCTCTGGTGGTTACCGACGGTGTTCCTGGCTGTTTCATTGGCTGTATGGAATCGGTTTCTCAAATGATGACGCAGGATCTGGCGATCTTGTCTCTGTGTGGTAACGCGAGGTCTTCCACTTCGTTGTGTATCAGCAGTGCTTCCAGTGTTGACAAAACGTTGCTGAAGGCGATATACTGTTGACAGATGCACATTGAAAGCGACTGCTACCGCTTCTGGGTCATCACCAGCCGATAATCGACCCACTGCCCTCTCGCGTTGTTCTGGTGTCAATCTTGGCATCTTGACTCTGTCAAAAGTTAGACTGGCAGTAAGCGTGCCATGGTCTCTTTTTATTACTAATGCATCAGTGAACACATCTCACACATGAGGTTTCCCCTACTCCGCTTGCACGTGCTGTAAGCGCGCATCATGTGTTTCACGTGGAAACTGCTTAATTGTCCCGTGCGTTGAGACAGCAGCAATGGGAAAATATTCACACAACAGCTTTCCTACACATGACTGCATAGTGCATCTATATCCCGAAAATTGTCACTCTCAGATTAACTGCGTTTTTTAAAATCAAAATATCGAAAAATAATTCGCGTTTCTTTTGTTGCTCGGTATATATACGGTATATATAAGATTAGAATAGTCCCTCTCTGGGCGAGGGCTGGTTGAAAAGAAGCTTGTTTATATTGCTTATGCCACAACCCTCGTAAAATAAAATTTGATTTGATTTGATTTGATTTGATTTGATCTAAGCCTCTCAGTTTGTGTAACTTTGTCTTGTGAATTCTGGGAAGTTCTTCATGTGCAATCTAAGCCTCTGAGTTTGGGTAACATGGTCTGCAAAGCATAAGAAGTCATTTAAAGTGCCATTTGTATTGCAAAATGGACTCAAAAGACGAATGACGTATCTACCTGCTAAACCAGTAGGTGTTTACGACCACTCCCTAACTCTTCCATCGTGTGTTAAGGGCAGGAGCTACCATAAAATACACCGTTTTTCTCTTCGCATCATTTGACCACAACATTCATGAAACAGAATATTGTTTGTTAAAATGTGGTGTGCATGTGCGTCAATGTACGTAAAATGATAGTTTATGGTCCCAAAAACAGTTGCTCTTAGATTGACTTAGTAAAAATTATTAAATGAAAAAAAAGCAAAGAGTTGAACCGAAACACGTTAGTTCACGGATGACAAGATAATGTCAACACTATTCATCAGAATGATTTGAACTTTTGCACAAATGTTTGAGACATCTTGATAAATGTTTTGTTACAAAAGATAAGCTCTAGGAAAAACAGTTAAAGAGTTATTCATAAATGTTGTACCCACAAAGTCAACATTTGTATCTTTTAACTTTTTTCTTAGAGCTTATCCTCTGAAGCAAAACATCTATCAGAATGTCTTAAACATTTCTGCAAAAGTTCAAATTATTCCGATGAATAGTTTTGAAATTATCTTGTCATCCGTGAACTAACATGTTTTAATTCATTGTTTTGCTGATTTTTCATTTAATAATTTTTACTAAGTCAATCTAAAAGCAAATTTTGTTTTTCTCTGTTTCATGATTGTTGTGGTCAAATGACTTGAAGAGAAAAATGGTGTAATTTAAGGTAGCTCCTGCCCTTATTAGGACATGGCCTATCTGCTTGTTAACCCAGTGTGCGTGCTCACATCCATTAACTCTTCCATTGTGGGTAACAGGGCATGGCCTATCTGCTTGTTAACCCAGTGTGCGTGCTCACATCCATTAACTCTTCCATTGTGGGTAACAGGGCATGGCCTATCTGCTTGTTAACCCAGTGTGCGTGCAGACATCTACTAACTCTTCCATTGTGGTAACAGGGCATGGCCTATCTGCTTGTTAACCCAGTGTGCGTGCAGACATCTACTAACTCTTCCATTGTGGTAACAGGGCATGGCCTATCTGCTTGTTAACCCAGTGTGCGTGCTCACATCCATTAACTCTTCCATTGTGGGTAACAGGGCATGGCCTATCTGCTTGTTAACCCAGTGTGCGTGCAGACATCTACTAACTCTTCCATTGTGGTAACAGGGCATGGCCTATCTACTTGTTAACCCAGTGTGCGTGCAGACATCTACTAACTTTTCCATTGTGGGTAACAGGGCATGGCCTATCTGCTTGTTAACCCAGTGTGCGTGCAGACATCTACTAACTCTTCCATTGTGGGTAACAGGGCATGGCCTATCTGCTTGTTAACCCAGTGTGCGTGCAGACATCTACTAACTCTTCCATTGTGGAAACAGGGCATGGCCTATCTACTTGTTAACCCAGTGTGCGTGCTCACATCCACTAACTATTCCATTGTGGGTAACAGGGCATGGCCTATCTACTTGTTAACCCAGTGTGCGTGCTCACATCCACTAACTATTCCATTGTGGGTAACAGGGCATGGCCTATCTGCTTGTTAACCCAGTGAGCGTGCTCACATCCACTAACTATTCCATTGTGGGTAACAGGGCATGGCCTATCTGCTTGTTAACCCAGTGAGCATGCTCAAATCCACTTAAACTTCCATCATGTGTCAACAGGGCATGGCCTATCTACACGCTAACGCAGTGGGTGTCCACGGTCGCCTCAAGTCCACTAACGTGGTGGTGGACACCAATTGGTGCTGCAAAATCACGGACTACTCTATGCCCAACTTCAGAATGGGAGAACAGAGAGAGGACCCACAATCCAAGCATCATTTCTACAGTCAGTGCATAATACCGAGCACAGGAGCTTGTATCAAAGTGCATGTCAATCGATGTATCCTGCTCCCTTAGCCTTACTGAACCTTAGTGATCTGACAGAATAGTACTTGCGCAGCAAGGCTAAAAGATACTTCGATTGACTAGTGCTTTAATGGAGGTACTTAGGATAATATCTGATCCTTTCATTTCATACTTCTCATTATATATCAGAGCTAGAGATGCAGTTTTCATACTTGACCTTTAATTCTAATGGTACCGTTAAAGGTGTGTTTGACGATTTGTTTCCATTGTTCTGTGCTTCGCATTGTCTTCCATTGCAACCGTTTAGAATGAAGTAACATGTACCTTACATATTTTGATGCGCACCGTAAATGATGTGCTATCCATGTTTCGAAAGGCGGTCCTTAATTGAGCCCGAAGTCGACTTCTCCAAGACTTTGCGTAGTTGGTTTACCGAAAAATAAGTGCGAAAGCTCCTTGCAGCCAGCTTCGCGAAGTATACTTTGCGTAGTCGACTTCGCCCAATTAATCTGAGGCTTCGTGGTATGAGATTGGCAAAGTCTCTGATTGTGATCGTTGAGATCGCAGTTGCCGCACTGTTGCAGACCTTCTGTGGACAGCACCCGAGTTGTTGGGTGACGAAGAACAGCTGTGGAAGGGCACGAAGAAGGGAGACATATACTCCTTCGCCATCATCATGCAGGAGATCGTCACACGGGCACAGCCCTATGGCTACCAGACCGGAGACAACCCAGAGGGTAAGAGCTGTAGGGGCAGATCAGTTAGTTTGGGGGAGGGGGGGGAGGTACGATGAGAATTCAAAAGTGTAAGTCAAGGGCGCGCAGCGATGGGGTCCGGGAGCATCCCCCCCCCCCCCTCCCCGGAAAATGTGTTGTCCGAAGAAGCAAAATGGTGCTATCTGGTGCCATCTGAGCTTAGAAATTGCCACGGAATCACCTTACCAAATTCCCAATTATTTATTTATTTAGCTAGAGGGGGTGCACGTGCGCCCCCCCCCTCCCCCATCCCCCCCTGAGTCCACCCCGAGCTGATTTGTTTCACCAGCAGACAATTGGCAAACACCTTCAGGCTCGATAAAATCCCTTTTTCTGACCTTGGGTGCACTCTTTGCCCCCAGCGAACCTTGAGTCTTACCCCCTCTGTGGAAGACATCATCAAACGCTCGCTTGCACGAGAGGGTGCCCCCACTCTACAACCCACCCCTCATACCTGCCAGGGATGTCCAGATTGCCTTCTGTGACAGATATGATCAAACGTTTGCTGGCACGGAATAGCCCCCCTCTCCCCCTCCCCTTATACCGGCTCAAAACGTATCCCTTGCTACAAGCAAACCATGGCTCATTTCAATCTCTCCATGATCTGTCACGAAACGCTTGCTATCCCGAGAGAGAGCCACCCCCTCAGATGCCTGAGACTTTTTCCGTCTCTCATAGACATAATCAAAGGCTTGATGGTACGAGAGAACCCACCATACCGGCCCAAGATGCCTGAGACTTTTTCCGTCTCTCATAGACATAATCAAAGGCTTGATGGTACGAGAGTTAACCCACCATACCGGCCCAAGATCACGCCGTGGATCGTGTAACTCTGCATTTGCGCCACCGCAACTTTTTATCGCTTCACGCCGACGAAGAGGCAAGCTGCAAGGTAGGTCTCTCACAGAAAATGAACATTTGTAGGACTTTCAGGCATCATCTAGATTCTTCATTAGTACATTTTAAAGAAGTATATACTCAAGGTCTAAGGTACGTGCTTTTTTAGTCGAAATGTCAGGTTTCGGCAGTTCTGAAGTCCGATTTCTGCTGGAATTGTAGCTGAAATTGCACGATTTGTCCCTTCCTTCGTAACTTCAACGAAACAGCACTAGTTGATGCATTCCCGTGATGATATCCTGTGAGCTAAACATGTCCTTTGTATTCTTGATGAATGCTGTTGCACAATTTTGTCTTTGGGTGACGCACGCGGCAAAAAAAAACACAAACAATTAGACTTCATGTTATACGCCACCGATGCTTGGTGTAATTCGCCACCGCAATTTCACGTCTTGGATGTTATTTGCCACCGCAACTGTCTAATGAATTGCATAATATGTTGAAGAGTTCAGTGATTCTGTCACTTCCAATTGAAAATATTGATTTGGAGTTGTTCAGTTCAGTGTATAGTTCAGCTTTTGTAGAACACGTTTCTGAGACGCACCTGGCGGCGTTTCACTCCCACATTCTTCGTCATTCTTCTTTCCCGAAAAACGTCACGTCTGTCAGAGGCGTTCTTTTCTCTTCCAGCGTCAAACTGATGAGTTTTTGTGTTGTCGCTGGTAATAGGAATGACTGAATTTTAGAATTATTTCACACACATAAACACCAACGAAGCTTAAGAATTTTAGAATTATGTGGTATTTGGCCCCACAATGTTTTTAACAGGAGCGTTCCAGGCCCAGTTTCAGACTCAAGTGACCGCAAATCAAACAGTTCCATATTGTCAAACTTAGTGATTTCAGCCACTGAGTGTTTATTGCTAGAATGGCAAGAATCGCTGCGCTCTTCAATCACATATGCTTATACAATAACTTTTCTGACGGGATACGAGTGGTTTTGTTGCAGATGGATTTGGAACAGTCCGGGCAAACCATTGACAGCTTCCTTGATGTCAGTGATGTGGTAGAAGTTACTACTCGACCATCAGTGACTTCGACACCGCAGAAAAAGAAGTCAGAGCAAAAGCAGTGTTTATGCCCAGAATGTGGGAAAACATATAAACACCACTGAACATTAAGAAACCACAGGCTCTTCCATCACACAGAGGGTGGGGGTCCAAGGGTTACCTGTGGGATGTGCAAAAAAACCATTCACGAGGTCTGCAGACCTCCAGTCACATGTGAACAAACAGCACATCGGGCAAAAACCATTCGACTGCAAACGCAATGCAAACCCAAACCGCCACACATGTGTGCAAATCACTAAGTACGCGTGTGATGTCTGTGGCAAAGAGTATAAACACAAATCAACACTCAATTAGGCTCACACCAACACACACTTGCTCACTCCTGCCCAAGATGCTTTTATCCTTTCATGTACAGGACGCAGCTTTTACGCCATTCCAAGAAATGTGTTGCCTGAAATGTTGTTTTCAAAGAATTTTGTTTTCAGTTCTGCAATGAACACTTTTGAATAGATCCAGCATATTTTGATTATTATTATTTTTTTTTTATGAACTGTCCCGGCAAGGGATTGAACCCGCGGCCAAGGAAATCAAGCGGATCATAGGGGCAGTACGCTATCCATCCTGCCATTCGTCGCCTTACACTAAGTAATGTTCAAACCATGCGGAACGTTTTGGTACATTCTTGTATGTGTAGTCAATCTTCCGAATGTAAATGAATGCATAAGAGAACATGAGGACAAACTTTTCATCAGCGTGCCTTCCTAGAAGTGAAATCTCATTGGTGAAAACGTTGGTCTTCATGTTCTGATGTGTCTTTATTTTGCTGCGTAATCTGTTCAGATCATCACTAGCAGTCATCGATGCATTTCCCACTTGTAAATATAGGTTTTTTTTTCACTCTTACAGTAAGCACTGTTATATTTCCTATTGATGTCATCATACCCTAAACCTCTTGAATCTCACAGTCCCAGGGATTATTTTTGGGGGGTCATATATATATATATATATATATATATATATATATATATATATATATAGAGTTTATATATATATATATATATATATATATATATATATATATATATATAAGCACATTCCAGTACATGTGGGTTATACACTCAAGTACAGATAAGCATACTTTTCAAGTAGAAGAAGAAGAAGAAGAAGAAGAAGAAGAAGAAGAAGAAGAAGAAATACTACAGTTTGATTTGTCAACTCATGGTGCCTTTAAATCCTTTGCATAGGCAAGATCACGCCACGCCCCTGAGTTTAAAACTTGCAGCACTAAAGTTAAAATGCTCCTATCAATTGCTGTCAGTTTTGTGACAAAAATAAAGGTTTAAATGCCTCCACGATGTTGATGCGTTTGAAAATAACAATTTGCGTAGTGCGGTGGCGAATAACAAAAAATGCGGTGGCGAGTTACATCTAACATTGAATTGATGCGGTGGCGAATTACAGAGAGTTGTTGACACTGTTTTTATCTGCTTCTTGCAAAGTATATATGGAACTATATACAGAGAAACTACACGTGGAGAATCATAAAACATTAAAGTTATCAGTGAACATGTCCAAGAATAACCAGTAATCTCCGTTTTGTTGCATTTGACGCAGAAACTGAAAATATGCCCAAAACATGGGAAACGAGAAGAAAAACAGATCGTCACGATCACCAGGGCCATCAAAGCATCAAACAATATATACAGAAATATAGCTAAGGATATAAGTATGTGAAATGCAACACTTGAGAACATGCTGAGTGCCTAGCATTCTAACAATTTAATTTATCATTCGAGAGACCTACCTCGCAGCTTGCCTCTTCGTCGGCGTGAAGCGATAAAAAGTTGCGGTGGCGCAAATGCAGAGTTACACTATCCACGGCGTGAAGATGCCTGAGACTTTTTCCGTCTCTCATAGACATAATCAAAGGCTTGATGGTACGAGAGAACCCACCATACCGGTCCAAGATGCCTGAGACTTTTTCCGTCTCTCATAGACATAATCAAAGGCTTGATGGTACGAGAGTTAACCCACCATACCGGCCCAAGATGCCTAGACTTTTTACCTCTCTTGTCGTCATTATCAATCGCTTGTCAGCACGAGAGAGCCTCCCCCCCCCCCCCCCTTCCTTACTTCCCCCCTCCATATCGGCCCAAAATGCCAAGACGTTTATCTCTCTTGTAGACATCATCAAACGCCTGATGGTACGAGAGAGTCCGCCCTACCGGCCCAAGATGTACCCGCTGCCCCCGGTGGCCGCTGCGGACGCGGGCCTGAGACAGGCTCTGCTGGACATGATGACCATGTGCTGGGACCACTACCCCCTGCTCCGCATGTCCTTCAACACATTCTGCTGCAACATGAAGAAAATCAGACAGGCCGATGGCACGTGAGTACCGTTTTTGCGGCTGTGCTGGGCTGAGGTGCACGAACCGAAAGTGGGTGCCACCCAAACGGTAGAGAACAGTTAAACCACTATGGAAGGCCAAAAGGGTCAAATGATCGAGCAAAAGGATCGTGCAAAAGGATCGATCCTTTCGCGTTTGACCCTTTCCGCCCAACGCGCGGAAAAGGTCAAATGATCGAGCAAAAGGATCGTGCAAAAGGATCGATCCTTTTTCACGATACTTTTGAACGAGCAGTTTCATCCCGCTGTTTCGGAAAATCATGGAACGGATTAGCACAAAGAACGAATCTAGAAAGTAAAGTAAGTAGATTACGTGTTCTGGTGCGGCGTGAAGGAGTATGAAATATCAAGAGAAATAAACAAAAAATTCTTCTTGTTTTAGCGAGTACATTTAGGGGGGTGTAATTACTGTGTGAAAAGTGTTTGGCGCGAAGCGTTCGTCTGCAACAGATCTAAATGTGCCACTTTCAGCACGTGTACAGGAACGTGTACGGGTAACGTCATCAAATCTAGTTTTTACGTCACGCGTTTGAGCCGAGATCTGCAGTCTTGGTAAACAACGTATGATTTCAGTGGAACATTGGAGAAAAAAAGTGAGTCACGGGTGACGCAATATCTACACGTACACGTACAGGTCTTTGCTACACGTTCGATCATCTAGAACACTGGACGCACGTACACGCGAACTGAACTCTGAAGTCAGTTTGCCACCAAAATGTGAACTCCAGACTGTGTACCGGTAAAATTCCGGTTCCACTTTTTGTCGGCACCGGATCCAGTAAAAGGATCGATCCTTTTGCACGATACTTTTGCTCGTGTGTTTGACCCTTTCCGCGCGTAGGGCGGAAAGGGTCAAACGCAAAAAGTATGCATCCTTTTAGTTTTACTCGATCCTTTTGCTCGATCATTTGACCCTTTTCGCCTTCCATAAACCACGGGGTCGTTGAAATCACTGAGAATCTCAATTTTCACCAATCCAACACCGCGGCTGGCTTCCGACAGGTTGGTAACTTTCTCGTGCACCTCGGCCCAGGTGTAGACGGATGCATGGCTATCTACATGGCTATGGGTGTATTGTTGATGAGGTGGTGATGTTCTATTGGGATCACTCCCTGTGAGTACCGCCGTTGTTGTGGCTGTGATGGTGCAGACATAGTTAGTGTGTCTCGTGTCTCGTGACCTTGCAAATTCAACAGTAAGGCCAAATATAGTAAGCGATCTCTCCTTTGATGTGTCTTGCATGACCTTGACCTTGGTGTGACCTTGCAGGACGGCGAACCTGGTGGACCAGATGCTGATCCTGCTGAGGATGTACGCGGATAACCTAACTCTAGTATGACCTTGACCTTGGTGTGACCTTGCAGGACGGCGAACCAAGTGGACCAGATGCTGATCCTGGTGAGGAAGTACGCGGACAACCTAACGTTAGTATGACCTTGACCTTGGTGTGACCTTGCAGGACGGCGAACCTGGTGGACCAGATGCTGATCCTGGTGAGGAAGTACGCGGACAACCTGGAGGACCTGGTAGAGGAGCGCACCAAGCAGCTGGAGGACGAGCAGAAGAAGAACGAGGAACTGCTCGGCAGGATGTTGCCCAAGTCAGTACATTTCACTTCATTTCATTTACTCTATTATCCCAATTCTAGGAAATTCGTGTCGCTTCCTCCCAATGGAAAGCTAGCAGCATCCAGAGTCGCGCCTACCAGGTGTGTGCTTGTTTAGGTGTAATGCAATCAGCCACCTGCGCTTATGGCAGAATGACATGGTTCTTTTACGTGGTACTGTAGCGACACGGGGGTGGGACATGGATACCGTCTCTGAGTCTGCACATAAAGTTGACCCGTGTCCGTCCCTGCCAGGACTCGAACCTGTGACCTTAGGATCACAAGTCATGTGCTCTACCAACCGAGCTACCCGGACTGTTTCCTCAAAACGAAACAATAATGGCTTCTTGTGTCTTAAACGGTAACTTTTCATGACAATAAAAAACGCTCGCGCTGGACCCGAGTACTCTTCAGACATTCACACACACACACACACACACAGACACACACACACACACACACACACACACACACACACACACACACACACACACACACACACACACAAACAGTAACACTAACACATGTGCACAAAATGAACACACACACACACACACACCGCGCGAGAGAAAAAGACTACAGGGAGGCATTGACGTCAAAGACTTTCGACCGTGACGTAATTACGTCACTATTCTTGGGTTACGGTACCATTCGGCGGCTTTGCTACGAGTATGCCATAGTCTTGGTTGGCCGAGACCTTGCACCGTTCTATCAGCCTGGCTGGCTGTTGCACCGCGAATTCCTCCCACCGCCAAGTCGTTTTTTGACTCACATGCGAAGCAAAAGTGAGTCTATGTACTCACCCGAGTCGTCCGTCCGTCCGTCCGTCCGTCCCGGCGTCCGTCCGGAAAACTTTAACGTTGGATATTTCTTGGACACTATTAAGTCTATCAACACCTGATGTGGCCTGATGGTGTATGGTTACAAGATCTCAAAAAACATGTGCGGCAACTTGACCTCACTTCAAGTTCAAGGTCACAGGGGCCGTAATTGTTGTCTTAAAAACGACCATTTTTCACATTTTCGCATTTTTTTCTGAAGTTATCGAGAATGGCAACCTTAGCTATGTATGCTATACAGGGCAATGTAAGTCCTATCTTTGGACACCAGTTTGGTTGACCTTGCTTCAAGGTCAAGGTCGCAAGGGTCCTTTAAAGTTGGATTGTATACATATTTTGAAGTGACCTTGACCCTGAACTATGGAAGATAACTGTTTCAAACTTAAAAATTATGTGGGGCACATGTTATGCTTTCATCATGAGACACATTTGGTCACATATGATCAAGGTCAAGGTCACTTTGACCCTTATGAAATGTGACCAAAATAAGGTAGTGAACCACTAAAAGTGACCATATCTCATGGTAGAAAGAGCCAATAAGCACCATTGTACTTCCTATGTCTTGAATTAACAGCTTTGTGTTGCATGACCTTGGATGACCTTGACCTTGGGTCAAGGTCACATGTATTTTGGTAGGAAAAATGTGTAAAGCAGTTCTTAGTGTATGATGTCATTGCTAGGTTTAGTTATTTGACCTTGACCCTGACGGTCAAGGTCATGTAAAGGTCAAGGTCAAGCATGTGAGTCGTATGGGCTTTGCCCTTCTTGTTTGTGGTTTATTTCGCATTTAGGTCCCAGGTAACATTATGAAGTTTTAATACGATCAATCGGACCTATTATCAAGTTAGTGTATCAACTTTTGAACGAGCTGCGCCCAGTAGTTTCCCAGCAATAAGCTGTTAAGTCGAGACACACACACACACAGACAATTAAAGTCTGCTGAGCCCTAGTACTAGCGTACTCGGGGATAAAGTGTATTCTATTCTATTCTGTATTCCCCAAGCATGACCTGTTTCCGCCTATTGGCGCATTTCTGGTATAATCAATACTCAAACAATTTTTCATGAGATCACTAGATTCTAGGGTGTTGCATTTTTTTACGAATATTTACGAGGGAAAGAGTAGCTGGAAGTGCCTTGCTTTCAGGCTTTTGAACAGTTTCATTTCTTGACCCACCAGAGTAGACAAAGTCGAGAGCATCCTTCCACTGGGATTCATATAAGAGAGAGAGAGAGAGAGAGAGAGAGAGAGAGAGAGAGAGACAGACAGAGAGAGAGAGAGAGAGAGAGAGAGAGAGAGAGAGAGAGAGGTGCCAGAAGGATATTATCGGGACTAAAATCGAGGACTTGGCATCCTTTTGAGCAGCGTTTGATTCTTGCTGAATTGATTCCATCTCAGACTCCTATGCCAGTCTCCAAAAGGGTTGTTTTTGTCCCAAAGGGCCTAATTTCATTGATATTGATTTCACTGCTGTATACGTGTATGATAAAGTATTCCCGTCGTGACATTTGTGTTTGTCCTCTTATCTTATTTTGTCTCAATAATTTATGAAGCTTGAGCCAATACCGGATATGATGCAAACGCAGGATAGATTTTTTTAAGGATTATGTAAACATCTTATTGTGGCATTACAGATCCGTAGCACATGACCTGAAGATGGGACTCCCTGTAATTCCTGAGTGCTACATTTCTGTCACTCTCTTCTTCTCCGACATCTTGGGATTTGCTGACATTGCCCAAGTCAGCACACCCATTCAGGTAATCCGTGTTATCCGTGAGTGCTACCTGTCTGTCACTCTTCAACATCTTGGGATTTGTCGAGAAACCCGACCGTATGTTATGCTGCCGACCACAACTTTTTTCAAACTATTATCAACAACAAAGAAGCTCAGGTGGGCTGAATGAAATTAGAATGTCAATGTCATCCAGCTGATTCGCGGGTTTGATTACAAGGCTGGCTAGAAATATGATACTGATCATCTAGCCAGCCAACTGAAGATACAACAGGAATTCTAAACTCAGCCAGCTAAAATTAGAATCAGCGTTTTATGGCCAAAGATTCCCGTTTCATCCTGGTGAGATCTGAATTCTAATCTCAGCCAAATGAGTTGAAAAAGCCGATGCCATACAGCTAGATTTGACCCTGTAGAGTTGTAAAGTGTGTTGTGCGACTTATGTCTGATTTTCTCCAAAGCTGTGAGAAATGAAACAATGCACAATTTTTCTCATGAAGAGACCCCAAAATACCTCTTTCAAACGCTAAATGTCAACAGAGTCTGACGTGTAAGGCCCACTCTTGGCCAGCCCTTGTACCCCTGCCTCATTTTGGAAGCCCCTTCATCTCATACCCTGATGTGGTTGCCACGTAGACGCAGAAATTGAAGATGTAACCTGTAACAATCGCCTTCACCCTTGTCACAGGTGGTCAATCTGCTCAACGACCTGTACATCTGTTTCGACAACGTCATCGAGACGTACGACGCCTACAAGGTAGAGACCATCGCCGATAACTACGTCGTGTCCAGCGGACTGCCCATCAGGAACGGCGACCAGCACGCGGCGGTCATCGCGACCTTGGCCCTTGACCTGCTGACCAACGTGCTTAGCTTCAAGGTCAGACACATCCCTGACCTGCAGATCCTGCTGAGGATTGGGATACACACGGGTGAGAGTAACTGAAGGTTTTTTTGTTTTGTTGTTGTTTTTTTGTTACGAGACATGAAGTGGTTTTTCTGTGATTTGAATGCGAGTTTTACTCACGCGCTGAAGTAACAATGAGTTGTGCACGCCATGGTACACAGCTCTGGAGAATAACCCTGGTTCTTTTACACTGTCTCCCTACGATGTGTGTGATGCTATGTTTCAGGACCTGTGGTGGCGGGGGTGGTGGGCAGGAAGATGCCTCGCTACTGTCTCTTCGGGGACACCGTCAACTACACCTCACGTCTGGAATCAAACGGAAAGCGTAAGAATATGAAGCTAATAATTATGAGGATACTTATATGGCGCAAATCCTAATGTGTAGCCTAGATCTTTTGCTCATACTGTGTTCACTTTCTGTGTTGTCTTGTAGACATAATTGCTACTTCTAATATGATTTAGAATTCATGTTTACTGGTGATCATTATTATTATTATTATTGTAATCATTTTTATGCGCCTAATCTAGATATAGCCCTAGGCACTTACATATTAATTTCTGCCGTTTGAAATGGAATTTTTTACAGACAGACAGACAAACAGACATTTTTTACACACAATATATAACGCATTCACATCGGCCAGTAAAGCTCAGTAGCCTATTAGGCGAGCATTCACCTTTCAAGGCCTTTATTCCAAGTCAAACGGGTATTTGGTGGACATTTTTATCTATGCCTATACAATTTTGCCAAGAAAGACCCTTTTGTCAATCGTGGGATCTTTAACGTGCACACCCCAATGTAGTGTACACGAAGGGACCTCGGTTTTTCGTCTCATCCGAAAGACTAGCACTTGAACCCACCACCTAGGTTAGGAAAGGGGGGAGAAAATTGTGGCCTGACCCAGGGTCGAACACGCAACCTCTCGCTTCCGAGCGCAAGTGCGTTACCACTCGGCCACCCAGTCCATTATCCTCACTTTAAGGTCCGATGCCAGTGAATGTGTACACTCTGTTCAATTGGGTTCATTCTTTTGAATCCAACGGAACACAAGTGGATGAAATACTACAAGTAGATAGCATTGTTCATTGGCTCTATCGACGCCCGTTTTTAACCACTTTCTTCCCTTTATATGGTAAACCGTCCATATAGATCGTCGTTCTCCCAAACTAAATCCTTAGTATGTCATCGAGAATAGAGGATTTTGGGATATCCTTTCTTGTCATCATTTTCACGAGTTTTCATTCACAAGCACCTGGGAAATAAATCTCATGTTCCCCGGGGAATAAATCCCCGGTTACCATAGTTGCAGGAAGCCCTATTACATGGATAATCAAAAGCAAACCCAATAGAAACGCTCGAGGATTCTTCGGCTCTTTTCATTGGCGTTTCCCCAGACCTTAACAGACGACAAGACACTGCTTTGCAAAGTTCCAAAAACCAACTGGCAAACTGGCAAAAGTAAACAAAAACAAAAAAACTACTTCAATAAATTCGTCACAAACAAATGAAACCTACCGATATGTTATCTTATGTCTTCTTACAAAGTCATGGAGTGCGTGTATCTTTGTGTGAGAAACACGAACGTCAAGTTCAAGTCAAACCAATTGACCCCTGACACACACATTTTGACCCGTGCACAAGACGTTGTATCGAAAAACGAATCACAAATAAGAAACAAGAAAAATGTTCATTCAAAATGAACAGCGTCGATGCAATGTCCACCAAAGATTTATTTTGGGAAGTGTTAACGGTTAGGGTCAAAAGTTAATGAATTGCATGTTGTGCTGGATATATAAATTGTTTATTTCAGCCAATGCTTGATTCATAAGTACATTTTTTAGCATGGTGCATCTACAGGAGGGTGCTCCAACAATGATGCATAGTGCCAACATTTAGCGCAAACTTTTCACAACAGTACATTATTACCACAAAGCGCATACAGCGATTATATAGTAGCAAGTTGCACTAAACATTTGAACAAAATGCATTTTGTTCAAATGTTAACAGGCTCAGCACAGCACCAAGTTTTGCATAAGTGCACAACAGCACTGACCATTTCACAAAAGTGCATAACAGCTGTGACAATTTTACAAAAGTGCATTGACCATTTCAGGCAGATGGCTAACATGCAGATTTCGCTTTTGTCTGTCTTTCTTTGAAAAGTAGGCATGTTCAAGATCGATGAAGTCATGAGCAATTGGGTTAGATGACAGAAAAGATTCAAAAACGTCAGATTCAGTTAGATGACAGAAAAGATTCAAAAACGTCAGATTCAGTGTTTTGGGCACTGTTGAACAGGAACATTCTCTCCTGTTCAACAAATGTGGGTTCAATTCAAAAGCAACATTGTCACAGATAGGCTAGTGTTACATTTCTGTAAAGTTTCAAAAACATCTTCCATGTTTTGGTTACTGTTGAACAGAGGCATATTTTCCTGTTCAAAAAAGTCTGACACAAATTGTCGTAGTTGTGGGTTAAGGTTCGATCTATACTGTCCTTCAAACGAGTCGTAGAACCGTCATTGTCACAGATAGTGTTACATTTCTGTTTTACATTCAAACGAGTCGTAGAAGTAGTAGTACATTTGCGTTTGGTTGTTTTTTCTTTTAGATTCCTGTCACTCATACTAGCAGTATTGATTGAGGTACATAAATCTGTTGATGTACAGGGATGACTTGTTTGTAATGAATCCTTGTTTCCTCCACATTGAGTTTGCATTGCAGTTGGACAGAAATGAACAGGTGTTAATTGATAAACACATTGATAATGGCTTTTGAGAAAATCAATCAATTCTGCAAAGGAATTAACTTGATGACATCAAAACTGCAGCGCCATTTGAAGAATGGTTACCATTTCTGTTTCTTTGATGGGAATCAAACAAATAAAAACATTGACTATCCAAGTTACCATGAATGGCAATAGTTGACTCCTGAAAAGTAGCAAGGATATAATTTGAGACGATAAACGCCTGATGCAATCCCTCCTCAAGGTCAGTCAACTCAAAACCTTCATCATTCGCAACATCAGTAGGCAACACAGCGGGATTCGTATGTCCAGAAATCATGTCGAAAAAATATTACATTTCAAAAGCATGTCCAACCACAGTTGTTGGCAAGTGTTCGTGTCCGAAGTAGCCTTCAGTGTGTGTATATGTATTCATGTGACAGAGAACGTGACCTCATTGTTCAATCCTCTCTCTCTCTTCTTTCTCATTCGAACGCACACACGCAAGAACGTAGCCTACGCACGCATGCACGCGCACGCACACACACACACACACACACACACACACCGCTGACGCACACGGCAAACCACGCACACACACACTGACTGTCGGCAAGCATCTCTTTTTGTTTTCTTTACCTTTGTTTATTGTGTTTTCGATATTTGTGTTTATTTTTTGCTTGACTTATCTGTTTTATTTTAATGTTTGCTATCCACATCGTGTGATAAATGTTTCTTCTCAGTCTCCGAGTCAGTTTAGTTTCTGCACGCCGCTTTGGTACTCCTTGTTTTTCTAACTGGTGTATTGTGCGCGACTGATTTGCGGATTTATTTGTATTCCTTTCATATGCAGTTGAAGTGTTGTGGGTGTTATTGTCTGTATATGCTATGTTGCGTCTGTGTATGCCTACAAGAATTTTGGGTGTAATGTGCCTGTGGTCTGCTCGCAGTCGAGCACAGAAAACATGGCGGCGCCCTGTGGCAAATTCGTGGAAAGTCTTTCCCGACCGCAGATACCAGCGTCGTCCGCGACGCTGGAATAATGATAAAAGCAAAGAAAATAGCAACAAGATATGCAAACATCTCACAAAGCCGAGCAAGCAGATTGACAGGTCTAATGAAAAACAAAGAGCTACTGAATCGGAAACAAGATCGCGCACACTGTTCTTGGCTATGGCATAGTCTTTCGCTGCCAAGGGCAAAGGAAGCCTCTGCAGGTGGTCAGTACGGTGTGTGACCCCCATGGACGTTGATGACGGCCTGGCAGCGGCGCCTCATGGAGTGGATGAGTCGGTTGATGGCGTCTCTCGGGATGTTGCAACAGGCATGGACAAGGGCCTGACGCCGTTCTGCGGCAGTTCTTGGTCCTGGGCGTAACTGGTTGAGCTTTCTTTGAAGTTGGTCCCAAAAATGTTCAATCGGATTCAAATCTGGGCTGAGGGCGGGCCAGGCCATGATGTCGATGTTATTGTGCTGCAGGAAGGCCTGGGTGACCTTGGCTGTGTGCGGGCGAGCGTTATCTTGCTGCAGAACACAGTTTCTGCGCGCCTGGAAAAAGGGCACAACATGAGGCTGTAGGATCTGGTCAATATAACGCTGTGCTGTGATGCCGTTTACCCGACCAGGACCAATATTGTTGAAAAACACAGGTCCCAGGGATTGGTTGAGGCCGATTCCACCCTAGACCATGACGTTTGGTCCACCCTGGGCATTGTGTTGCATGACGCAGTCACTAGCATAGCGTTCACCTCTTATTCGCCACACTCTGACACGCCCATCAACATGAATAATGCAGAAACGGCTCTCATCGGTGAACAGAATGTTTCGCCATTGTCTCCAGTTCCAGTTGATATGATCCTGGTCTCACTGCTGGCGCGCCATGCGATGCCTTTGAGTGAGGACTGGTCCTCTAGCTGGACGGCAGTGTTGGAGGTCTCGCTCAGCAAGTCTTCGGCGTACTGTCTGGCCACTGATGGGTCTCTGGTGGTTACTGACAGTGTTTCTGGCTGTTTCATTGGCTGTATGGAATCGGTTTCTCAAATGATGACGCAGGATTTGGCGATCTTGTCTCTGTGTGGTAACGCGAGGTCTTCCACTTCGTTGTGTATCAGCAGTGCTTCCAGTGTTGACAAAACGTTGCTGAAGGCGATATACTGTTGACAGATGCACATTGAAAGCGACTGCTACCGCTTCTGGGTCATCACCAGCCGATAATCGACCCACTGCCCTCTCGCGTTGTTCTGGTGTGAATCTTGGCATCTTGACTCTGTCAAAAGTTAGACTGGCAGTAAGCGTGCCATGGTCTCTTTTTATTACTAATGCATCAGTGAACACATCTCACACATGAGGTTTCCTCTACTCCGCTTGCACGTGCTGTGAGCGCGCATAATGTGTTTCACGTGGAAACTGCTTGTCCCGTGCGTTGAGACAGCAGCAATGGGAAAATATTCACACAACAGCTTTCTTACACATGACTGCATAGGGCATCTATATCCCGAAAATTGTCACTCTCAGATTAACTGCGTTTTTTAAAATCAAAATATCGAAAAATAATTCGCGTTTCTTTTGTTGCTCGGTATACATATATTTTTTTCATTTTGATTTATCCCAAAGATTTTGAGTCGTGTATTGAAAATCGAATATAGTGCATGAGTGCCATTGAACAGCTTTACCACAATCCCGTATTCTATTTTTAGTAATGGATATTCCCAAGGAAAGGCCAAAGGGCATATGTTTCATCGCGTGTCGACTGCTGGTAAAGTACTTAGCTGCTTCTATTATGAAGGCTTCTGAACGGAAATATACGCGCCACACTTACTGGCTTTTTTCCAACACCGTGCTTATTCTGTGCTCTATTCTTGAGAAAGAATTGCTAGTTCTAATGGTGTTGTTCTTTGAAAAAGGAGCCCATTGCGTGGACTTTCGGAATAAACATGTTAAAATCTATTTTCTGCTGAACATATTTGTGAATCGCACGGCAGGGGGGTCGGACGAAACTCTAAACGGAAACGAAAGTTCTGCACACGTCGCTTATTATGTGATTTTGTTGGTTTGTCGGTAATTGCTTGAGTAAGTTGGTTAACTGACTGGCTGGCATACTGGTTGAAATTGGTTGTTGGTTAATGGTTGGATTTGTTGGGTGGGTTGGCAGATCTTTCTTTCATTCTTTCTTTCGTTTTTTGACTCACATGCGAAGCAAAAGTGAGTCTATATACTCACCCGAGTCGTCCGTCCGTCCGTCCCCCCCGTCCGTCCGGCCGGCCGGCCGTCCGTCCGGAAAACTTTAACGTTGGATATTTCTTGGACACTATTCAGTCTATCAGTACCAAATTTGGCAAGATGGTGTATGATGACAAGGCCCCAAAAAACATACATAGCATCTTGACCTTGCTTCAAGGTCAAGGTCGCAGGGGCCATAAATGTTGTCTAAAAAACAGCTATTTTTCACATTTTTCACATTTTCTCTGAAGTTTTTAAGATTCAATACCTCACCTGTATATGATATATAGGGCAAAGTAAGCCCCATCTTTTGATACCAGTTTGGTTTACCTTGCTTCAAGGTCAAGGTCACAGGAGCTCTTCAAAGTTGGATTGTATACATATTTTGAAGTGACCTTGACCCTGAACTATGGAAGATAACTGTTTCAAACTTAAAAATTATGTGGGGCACATGTTATGCTTTCATCATGAGACACATTTGGTCACATATGATCATGGTCAAGGTCACTTTGACCCTTATGAAATGTGACCAAAATAAGGTAGTGAACCACTAAAAGTGACCATATCTCATGGTAGAAAGAGCCAATAAGCACCATTGTACTTCCTATGTCTTGAATTAACAGCTTTGTGTTGCATGACCTTGGATGACCTTGCCCCACATGTATTTTGGTAGGAAAAATGTGTAAAGCAGTTCTTAGTGTATGATGTCATTGCTAGGTTTAGTTACTTGACCTTGACCCTGTCAAGGTCATGTAAAGGTCAAGGTCAAGCATGCGAGTCGTATGGGCTTTGCCCTTCTTGTTCTATCTTTCTTTCTTTCTTTCTATCTGTCCTTTTTCTTTTTCATTTTTCCTTGATGTTTTTGACTCACCTGAGTAATTGGTGAGTATTATGATTCATATGTGTCCGTCTGTATGGACGGCCGGCCGTTCGTCCGTGGACAAAAAACTTAACGTTGAGGTTATCTCGGATGTTTTTTAAGCTAGACCTCTGACACTTAGCACAAATATGGCCTTGAAAATGTCTTATCAGGGGTTTGGGGCCATAAAAGGGAGGGAGTCTTCTATGGGGTAAGTTAATTGGTTCAGGGAGGGGCGGGGGTAACGAAGGCGAGTCGTGTGTAAGCATTTGCTTTTCTTTGTTTTCTTTCTGAAAAAAATCCAGTAATTGTACATCTTTGTACATTGGATCCCCCCCCCCCCCCCTCCCCGTTTTAAGATCCCCCAATTTAAGACTCCCTCATTATTAAGACCCATGCTGTTTTCTCAGATGTTCTGTTCATAACCTCTGTACATTTACCCCCATTTTAAGACTCCCCCCTTCTCAGACTCTCTGTTCATAACCTCTGTACATTTACCCCCATTTTAAGACTCCCCCCTTCTCAGACTCTCTGTTCATAACCTCTGTACATTCACCCCCATTTTAAGACTCCCCCCTTCTCAGACTCTCTGTTCATAACCTCTGTACATTCACCCCCATTTTAAGACTCCCCCCCTTCTCAGACTCTCTGTTCATAACCTCTGTACATTCACCCCCATTTTAAGACTCCCCCCTTCTCAGACTCTCTGTTCATAACCTCTGTACATTTACCCCCATTTTAAGACTCCCCCCTTCTCAGACTCTCTGTTCATAACCTCTGTACATTTACCCCCATTTTAAGACTCCCCCCTTCTCAGACTCTCTGTTCATAACCTCTGTACATTTAGCCCCATTTTAAGACTCCCCCCTTCTCAGACTCTCTGTTCATAACCTCTGTACATTCACCCCCATTTTAAGACTCCCCCCTTCTCAGACTCTCTGTTCATAACCTCTGTACATTCACCCCCATTTTAAGACTCCCCCCTTCTCAGACTCTCTGTTCATAACCTCTGTACATTCACCCCCATTTTAAGACTCCCCCCTTCTCAGACTCTCTGTTCATAACCTCTGTACATTTAGCCCCATTTTAAGACTCCCCCCTTCTCAGACTCTCTGTTCATAACCTCTGTACATTTAGCCCCATTTTAAGACTCCCCCCTTCTCAGACTCTCTGTTCATAACCTCTGTACATTTAGCCCCATTTTAAGACTCCCCCCTTCTCAGACTCTCTGTTCATAACCTCTGTACATTCACCCCCATTTTAAGACTGCCCCCTTCTCAGACTCTCTGTTCATAACCTCTGTATATTCACCCCCATTTTAAGACTCCCCCCTTCTCAGACTCTCTGTTCATAACCTCTGTACATTCACCCCCATTTTAAGACTCCCCCCTTCTCAGACTCTCTGTTCATAACCTCTGTACATTTAGCCCCATTTTAAGACTCCCCCCTTCTCAGACTCTCTGTTCATAACCTCTGTACATTCACCCCCATTTTAAGACTCCCCCCTTCTCAGACTCTCTGTTCATAACCTCTGTACATTTAGCCCCATTTTAAGACTCCCCCCTTCTCAGACTCTCTGTTCATAACCTCTGTACATTCACCCCCATTTTAAGACTCCCCCCTTCTCAGACTCTCTGTTCATAACCTCTGTACATTCACCCCCATTTTAAGACTCCCCCCTTCTCAGACTCTCTGTTCATAACCTCTGTACATTTAGCCCCATTTTAAGACTCCCCCCTTCTCAGACTCTCTGTTCATAACCTCTGTACATTCACCCCCATTTTAAGACTGCCTCCTTCTCAGACTCTCTGTTCATAACCTCTGTATATTCACCCCCATTTTAAGACTCCCCCCTTCTCAGACTCTCTGTTCATAACCTCTGTACATTCACCCCCATTTTAAGACTCCCCCCTTCTCAGACTCTCTGTTCATAACCTCTGTACATTTAGCCCCATTTTAAGACTCCCCCCCTTCTCAGACTCTCTGTTCATAACCTCTGTACATTCACCCCCATTTTAAGACTCCCCCCTTCTCAGACTCTCTGTTCATAACCTCTGTACATTTAGCCCCATTTTAAGACTCCCCCCTTCTCAGACTCTCTGTTCATAACCTCTGTACATTCACCCCCATTTTAAGACTCCCCCCTTCTCAGACTCTCTGTTCATAACCTCTGTACATTCACCCCCATTTTAAGACTCCCCCCTTCTCAGACTCTCTGTTCATAACCTCTGTACATTTAGCCCCATTTTAAGACTCCCCCCTTTGTAAGACCTGATTTTCTTCGATTTGTGGAGGACATGAAAGGGGGGTTCCATTGTAATTGTAACGGACATGTTTGCTTCAGCGCTGCACATCCACGTGAGCCCTGAGTGCACGAGGTGCCTGGCAACGCTGGGAGGATTCACACTCAAGGAGCGAGGCTTGGTGGAGATGAAGGTGGGTGCAGCTGCCTGTACTTTTCAGTTCATTGGAGACAATTGATTTGACTTTTTCCTCCAATGTAAATGTTGATACGATGTTGATACGATGTTGATACTGCATTTTTGTCGATTGTTTTAATTGGTACCTTGAGTTTTTGTTGAGTGGCGGTCATAGTTATGTATAAGAAATCTTTGATTCTAAAAGTGTGCCAGATAGCCTTACATGGCATAGAAAGTATGAAGGAAATGACACGGACATGAATGCTTAAGTTGTGGTACAACAGTTGTAGCAATGATAGTTTTGCACAGTTCATCTCTGTCCTCTTCTTCAGGGCAAAGGCAAGATTCCTGGTGGGCAAAGAGTTGTAGCAATGATTGTAGCAATGATTGTTGTACACAATTTGTCTCTGTCCCCTCCTTCAGATCAAAGGCAAGATTCCTGGTGGGCAAAGAGTTGTAGCAATGATTGTAGCAATGATTGTTGTACACAATTTGTCTCTGTCCCCTCCTTCAGATCAAAGGCAAGATTCCTGGTGGGCAAAGAGTTGTAGCAATGATTGTAGCAATGATTGTTGTACACAATTTGTCTCTGTCCCCTCTTTCGGAGCAAAGGCAAGATTCCTGGTGGGCAAAGAGTTGTAGCAATGATTGTAGCAATGATTGTTGTACACAATTTGTCTCTGTCCCCTCCTTCAGATCAAAGGCAAGATTCCTGGTGGGCAAAGAGTTGTAGCAATGATTGTAGCAATGATTGTTGTACACAATTTGTCTCTGTCCCCTCTTTCGGAGCAAAGGCAAGATTCCTGGTGGGCAAAGAGTTGTAGCAATGATTGTAGCAATGATTGTTGTACACAATTTGTCTCTGTCCCCTCCTTCAGATCAAAGGCAAGATTCCTGGTGGGCAAAGAGTTGTAGCAATGATTGTAGCAATGATTGTTGTACACAATTTGTCTCTGTCCCCTCTTTCGGAGCAAAGGCAAGATTCCTGGTGGGCAAAGAGTTGTAGCAATGATTGTAGCAATGATTGTTGTACACAATTTGTCTCTGTCCCCTCCTTCAGATCAAAGGCAAGATTCCTGGTGGGCAAAGAGTTGTAGCAATGATTGTAGCAATGATTGTTGTACACAATTTGTCTCTGTCCCCTCCTTCAGGGCAAAGGCAAGATCCTGACCTACTTCCTGGTGGGCAAGGACGGCTTCGAGTGCCGGGTGCCGCACCTCCGCTTGAGCACCCTGAAGCTCATCGGCATCAACATCAACGACTACCACCCAGACGTCTCGGATAGCGCCTCCAAATCGGCCAAAGTCTCTGCAGCGGCCATGTCCAGTCAGTCTGAGTCGTCCCCCCCGACCGCTGAAGATTCCACCACCGCTGGAAAGCTCCGCAAAGCGTTCTCCTTCATCATTGCTAAGGGATCTAAGACCTAATTACTGTTGTTGTTAACGTGGGGTTTTGTTTTTCTGTGGGTTTGCGTGTGTGTGTGTTGTTTGTTGTTGGTTTTTATTGGTTTAATGTTGTGTGTGTTTGTGTGTGTTGTTGTTTGTTTGTTGTTGTTGTTTTTGTTCTGGTAGGGGGGCTGGGTGTGTTCTTTTCCTTCTTCTCCTATGCGATGCACCTTTGACCACTTTACCTAATTGGTTGTCTCTGCCCTACATGGCGCTCGGCATAACGGGCAGTAAGTTAGTAATCAGTTGTCTGGACGTTGACGTTGTTCGTGGCAAACAGTACAGTTCAGATACTCGGGAGGTTTCATTCCTCTTGTTGTGGTTATTGAGCAACGATTATTCACCATCTGAATACAAATGTTAACAGATGGAACTTCTAAGTATTCATGTCAATTGAGCGACGATTCGGGAACTTCTGAGTATTCATGCCAATTGAGCGACGATCCGGGAACTTCTGAGTATTCATGTCAATTGAGCGACGATTAGGGAACTTCTGAGTATTCATGTCAATTGAGCGACGATTAGGGAACTTCTGAGTATTCATGTCAACTGAGCGACGATTCGGGAACTTCTGAGTATTCATGTCAATTGAGCGATGATCCGGGAACTTCTGAGTATTCATGTCAATTGAGCGACGATTCGGGAACTTCTGAGTATTCATGTCAATTGAGCGACGATTCCGGAACTTCTAAGTATTCATGTCAATTGAGCGACGATTCCGGAACTTCTGTGTATTCATGTCAATTGAGCGACGATTCAGGAACTTTTGTGTATTCATGTAAATTGAGCGACGATTCGGGAACTTCTGAGTATTCATGTCAATTGAGCGACGATTCGGAAACTTCTGAGTATTCATGTCAATTGAGCGACGATTAGGGAACTTCTGAGTATTCATGTCAATTGAGTGACGACTCGGGAACTTCTGAGTATTCATGTCAATTGAGCGACGATTAGGGAACTTCTGAGTATTCATGTCAATTGAGCGACGATTCGGGAACTTCTGAGTATTCATGTCAATTGAGCGACGATTCGGGAACTTCTGAGTATTCATGTCAATTGAGCGACGATTCCGGAACTTCTGTGTATTCATGTCAATTGAGCGACAATTTAAGAATTTCGGAGCATCCATGTCAATTTAATAACGATTCAGGAACTTCTCGCTGTCCATGTCAATTGCGCGACGATGCTCTCAACACCAATGCAAAAGCTTTTGTGTCGCGGTTGTGTTTGACAGTTTGTACCTGAGCTTGTTTGCCTTTCTTGTGCATGTGGCCAGAAGTTTGATAATGAATTCAGTTCACTTTTTTTTTTTTAGTTAAGCCCTTACCTATTTTGTTTCTATTGTTGCATTTTCGTTGTTCATAACAGCAGTTTGCTCATTCGATCTCATGAATTTAAATCGTCATGTTCCATACTTCGACAATCGTTGTAGCTTCTTCAGTCTTGTGTTCATTTTTATTTGACTTGAGGAGTTTGAGATACGAGAGGTGACATTTTGCAGTAAACAATGCATCTCTGTATCATATTGGGTACGTTGTCACAGTTTTGCCACATTTGCAATAGGCGACTTGCCCTATCGTCGAGCGCTGCGAAGCCACGCGAAAAATCTGCGATACCTTGCGTGGCCTTGCGAGATCTGCCATAAAATGCGGGCATGTTTTTGATAGCTCTGTGAGAGATTGCGTTTCACACTTCGTAAAGAGCGAGCAATTTTTAAAGAATTAATTTTGCGGATTGTCTCAGTAGACAATCGGACCGTAGTGCGTTTTGGCGCCAAACCTAACTTTTAAAATCTAAATAATAAATTGACAGCTAGTTACAGTGTTACACAAACATTCTTAAATCATAAAAGAATTCTTTTTTCATCAAGACAAGATCAGTACAATTCGAAGTTTTCAAAATTTGAAAAAAGAAAAGCCCGGAAGCAGGGTCACGCAAGGTCGTGGTTCTCGTAGCAGACGACGGTTTATGCCTATCGCCAAGTTCCCCTGAACAGTCAAAAGCCATCGCTAGAGTTCTTGTGAACCACAGCCGTTTGTTTCGTGCATAAGTCAGAGGTGCATAATAACGTGCTATTGCAGGTAAGCTCACATCGAGTCGCATTCAAATTTCTAACTGACGACTACAAAAAGGGAAACTGGATCACACGGGTTCACGATGGCTCAGGGGTAAGATAAACCACGCAAAAATAATTTCTTTGAAAATTGCCCGCTCTTTACGGAGGGCACCTAGGATGTTCTCAAGCGGTGAGTGTTTAAATAAAAGAGTGTTTGTACTGTGTGTAAAAGCCTGACAGTATCTATGATGGTTTACGGGAGGCTTACTGTGCCTTTAACTAAGCTGGTACGTACGACAGTCACAATTTTCAATTGCTTCGCACGTCTTTGTTTCCTGACCAATTCAATTTATGTTGGTACATCCTTGTTTACCCGTGTACGTATATTTGGTTTTGATTATCTGCCTGAGAAAGTACATATTTTGGAAAATGTGAAATGCAAATGGTGGCCATAATTAATATTTTGCTGATATCTAATTTGTCTAGCAGATAATAAACCTAAAATAGGCCTACATACACGGGTACATAAAGATCTAGACCAGCTGTGCATGTGTGTCTCCATTGTGTAGGTGTGTGTATGTGCGTGTTTCTGGCAGCATGAAAATGTCAAAACATGTGCGTGCGTATGTGTATCTCGTCTGTCTATGTGTATGTGCGTACCTACATAAAGTTGGCCAAAAAATTATTGCAACAATTTTCGCACGCTAAGAAAAGCATTAAAACGCAATTTATTTTAGTTGAACTTTATATGCTCGAAAAGGTAATTATGTCAGCTGTACATATCATTTGTCCGATTGATGGTACTTTGTATAGGCATCCCGTGACAGCCTGTCAAACAAGGTCACCCCTATAATCGACCTGACAAAAACCATAGCCCCGTATTTTAAAATCTGCAAAAAAATCAGAATATGCACAAACCAAACACTTCTAACATCCATTGGAAAGGCCGTTCTCGTTCTAATTCCTGTTCAGAACATTTTGTTTTATGCACCTGACTGCTTTAGTCTTCATGTAGCCTTTTGTCAAAGGCGGTAGGTGTCGACCGTTTCAGAGGCCAAAAAAGGCACGTTTTGCGGCCATTTTTGAGGGGTCCTCCACCCAAAGAGCCATATCTGCTCAAGTTCTCAATGATTTGCTTTGTAAATTTCAGAAGTTATTACCAATAGGCTGACCAATATTTGTGTTGCTTTTTGCGAATGTTTATACTTAGCGTGTCGTAAGTAACTTTTCCGAAAGAACTAAACAAATATTCATATCAATTTAGGGTTTTAGGTTAAAAAAAATCGTGACTTTGCATGCTAAGCAAACACTGGATGAGGCAATAGGTGCCAAAGTTTGAGGCAGATCCGAGTGCTGGTTTACATTTGCTGGAGATGGGAACACGCATGTAAAAATTATCGATCACCGTCAGTGGTACTGAGTTCACTACCCGTGGAGACTAACAGTCCTGGGCCTGTGCTTACTAGCCTGTCTCGGATCGCTGTGCTCGCTGTGTTGCGCTTTTGTGACCCGCAGCGAAGGAAGCACAGGCCAAGGACACTTTACCTCAA
This sequence comes from Littorina saxatilis, assembly GCF_037325665.1. Taxonomy (NCBI): domain Eukaryota; kingdom Metazoa; phylum Mollusca; class Gastropoda; order Littorinimorpha; family Littorinidae; genus Littorina; species Littorina saxatilis. Next base: position 34,452,088 of record NC_090258.1, read on the forward strand.
TCAATCAATCAATATGAGGCTTATATCGCGCGTATTCCGTGGGTACAGTTCTAAGCGCAGGGATTTATTTTTTTATGTTTTTATTTTTATTTTATGCAATTTATACTGTTCAAAAAAAGAAACGCATAGTTGCTACTTGCCAAATTTGTTTTATTTTTCGAAAAAATTAACAGAAAATCCAATATTTAGATTATTTGTTTGAAATTTGGTATGGACACAGTTGAATGCACACACAGTTCATTTGCATCTTCAAATCAATCAGTCAATCAATACGATTGGGTGCCGAGGCTGTCAAGTCAGTAGGGGGTGTGACTGCCTTGAGCAGCAACAACTGCCCGGCACCTTCTGGGCATGGACTGGATCAGATGCCGGATAGCTTGCTGTGGAATGGTGTCCCACTCCTCATGAAGTGCCTGCAATAGATCGCGGTGATTTGCCGGCGCTTCTTCTCGCCTGCGCACACGTCTGTCCAATTCATCCCAGAGGTGTTCTATCGGGTTCATGTCTGGCGACATGGATGGCCAGGGAAGCACCTGGACATGGTGGTCGGTGAGGAACTGGGTGGTGAGTCGTGCTGTGTGCGGGCGAGCGTTGTCCTGCTGGAATATGGCATCCTGGTCAGCCAGAAGAGGAAGGGCGTGTGGGCGCAGAATTTCCTCCACGTATCGCTGGGCAGTTATGCGCCCTTGGACGTGCACCAGGGTGCTCCTTCCAGCGGTATTGATCGCCCCCCACACCATGACGCCTCCACCACCATGAACGGGTGCCTCATCCACACAGTTGGGCGCGTAACGTTCGTTTACTCTCCGGTAGACCCTCCTCCGACCATCATGTCGCTGGAGCAGGAAGTAGGACTCGTCGCTGAACCACACGTGTCTCCAGTGATTCCGGACGGTCCAGCGAAGGTGCTGGTTGCCCCACTGCACTCGGTTCTGGCGATGGCGGCGGGTGAGGACAGCTCCTCTGTGAGGTCTGCGAGCTCTCAAACCAGCTTCATGCAGGCGGTTCCGCACGGTCTGGTCCGATAATCGGTGTGGCCCGGGGAGAGCCTGGACAGAAGATGAGGCCGACAGGAAACGATTCCGGAGGTGGCGGAGCCGTATGAAGCGGTCGTGAGCAGCAGTTGTCGCCCTTGGTCTTCCCGCTCGTGGCAAGTCAGCAACGGAGCCAGTGGCTTGAAACCTGACCCACAGTCTACTGATGGTGCTCTGGGGCACGTGGAAGTGCCTGGCGATTGCACTTTGACTTTGGCCTGCTTGTAAACGACCCAATGCAATTTGGCGGTCTTCTCTGCTCAATCGGGCCATCTTTCGTCGCTGAATTGTCGTCTGATTTCTTTGTGGCGAACAATCCGCTTTTATGGGTTTTGGAAGACATGGTGAGAGCTCAATATTCCCCGAGTTTCACGAGATTACACTGAAGCATGACGAGTGGTCATGCCAAATGAGCAATTTTGACATTGTAGCCACTGATAACGCATGCGTCACGTGCAGAGCTCACTTGTGGCAATGGACGAAAGGTCGACGACCAGATAAACATTTTCTGCAGTTTGGTGGATATCCTTGTAGCCATATAACTAAATTAACCAAATATTACAAGCTATGCGTTTCTTTTTTTGAACAGTATATATCGCGCACATATTCAAGGCGCAGGGATTTATTTATGCCGTGTGAGATGGATTTGTTTTACACAATACATCACGCATTCACATCGGCCAGCAGATCGCAGTCATTTCGGCGCATATCCTACTTTTCACGGCCTATTATTCCAAGTCACACGGGTATTTTGGTGGACATTTTTATCTATGCCTATACAATTTTGCCAGGAAAGACCCTTTTGTCAATCGTGGGATCTTTAACGTGCACACCCCAATGTAGTGTACACGAAGGGACCTCTGTTTTTCGTCTCATCCGAAAGACTAGCACTTGAACCCACCACCTAGGTTAGGAAAGGAGAGAGAAAATTGCTAACGCCCTGACCCAGGGTCGAACTCGCAACCTCTCGCTTCCGAGCGCAAGTGCGTTACCACTCGGCCACCCACCGCTACTGTACGCATTACCAAGGACGGTGATCGATACAATTTCTTGCGCGTTCCCATCTACAGCAAATGTAAACCAGCACTTGGATCTGCCTCAAACTTTTGTACCTATTGCTCAAACAATGTTGTGCTTTGCATGCAAAGTCACGATTTTTTTACCTAAAACCGGCCTGAATTAATATGAATATTTGTTTAGTTCTTTCTGAAAATGTACGTAATACGACACGCTTAATATACACATTCGCAAAAAGCAAGACAGATTTAGGTCAGCCTATTGGTAATAACTTCTGAAATTTACAAAGCAAATCATTGAGAACTTGAGCAGATATGGCTCTTTGGGTGGAGGAAAATGGCCGCAAAACGTGCCTTTTTTGGCCTCTGAAACGATTGACACCTACCGCCTTTGACAAAAGGCTACATAAAGACTAAAGAAGTCAGGTGCATAAAACAAAATGTTCTGAACTGAAAATTGAATGGCCTTGCCACTGAATGTTAGAAGTGTTTGGTTTGTGCATATTCTGATTTTTTTGCAGATTTTAACATACGAGGCTATGGTTTTTGTCAGGTCAATTTTAGGGGTGACCTTGTTTGACAGGCTGTCACGGGATACCTATATAAAGTACCATCAATCGGACAAATGATATGTACAGCTGACATAATTACCTTTTCGAGCATATAAAGTTCAACTAAAATGAATTGCGTTCTAATGCTTTTCTTATACTTAGCGTGCAAAAATTGTTGCAATAATTATTTGGCCAAGTTTAGTTCTGAGGCTGGATGCGTCCATCTATACATCCATCTTTCTCTCCGTCCGTCCACCCTCGCACACACACACACACACACACACACACACACACACACACACACACACACACACACACACACACACACACACAAGCAAAGTCTAAGGCCCAAATTACAAGTCCCTCCACAAGAACTTGTTGTCTTGGAGCAGCACTCCACACACACACACAAAACTAGCAAAGTCTAAGGCCACATTGCAAGTCTCTCCACAAGAACTTGTCTTGGAGCAGCTCTCCACACACACACACAAAACTAGCAAAGTCTAAGGCCACATTGCAAGTCTCTCCACAAGAACTTGTTGTCTTGGAGTCTCCACACACACACAAAACTAGCAGAGTCTAAGCCCACATTACAAGTCTCTCCACAAGAACTTGTCGTCTTGGAGCAGCTCTCCCAGCCTGTTGACGAAGGGCGCGAAGAAGTTTGTCAACAGTGTGCGTGTCTCGTGCAGCATGGGCCCCGTGTTGTGTCTACCAATCATCACCGACGAGGCGTTGCAAATCTTCTGCATCCTTGTTTCGTCAATTGGATCTGAAGACACACACACACAATGATGGAGAGTCTTAGATCGGATACAATTGAAAAGGTGAGGGATGAAGTCTCGCTGGTCTAAGACAAACGTAAAATGCCAAACACACAGACGCGCGCACACACAAAGGGACGCACGTACAAACATTCACAACCACACACACGCACACACACACATACACTCTTCAAAAAAGTTAAGGATCATTTATTTACAAGCACGCCACACAAAACAGACAAGACCGAATTATTTCTTTTTTTTTAATTATATAATTGAACAACCAAGGAGTAATGACAAACAAAGCAAAGATCGAACGCGGCAGCGACAATTTAGCTAGTGTGTCAAACGTGACAACCCTCGAAAATGGAATTCACAACAATGTGAATCAGTGTCAATAACGTGTGTGCCCTCCGTTCAACACATCGTTGGCGCATGGAGTGGATTAGGTTGCATATGAATGCTCTGGGAACTCCATTCCACTCCTGCTGGAGGCATTGCAGCAGTTGACCTAGATTGGCAGGAGGAGGGTGATGTTGCTGTACCCGACGACAAAGCTCGTCCCACATGTGCTCTATGGGGTTCAGGTCCGGGCTGTTGGCTGGCCACAGCATCCTGTTGACCCTGGCCTGCTGGATGAAGGTGTTTACAGCTGCAGAGCGATGGGGAAGTGCGTTCTCATCCTGAAGAATCGCACGAGGGCCGATCGCTTGGAGGGCTGGAACGACCAGGGGTTGCAGGATCTCATTCTGGTAGCGGACACCGGTCAAGTTGCCCACTACATGGTACAGAGGTGTCCTTAGACGTGTGCCGATCCCTCCCCAGACCATCACAGAGCCTCCGCCAAAATGCTGTCGTTCCAGAACAGTGCCTTCTGCGAAGCGCTCTCCGCGACGCCTCCACACTCGGATGCGACCGTCAGCAGGTTCCAAGCAAAAGCGGGACTCATCCGTAAACAACACCTGAGCCCACTGCTGACGTTGCCACCTCACATGTTGAGTGCACCAGGCTCGGCGAGCTGCTCGGTGATTAGCAGTCAGGGTTGTTCCTCGGACTGGACGCCTTGCACGCAAGCCAAAGTTGTGTAAGTGGTTTCGGATCGTCTGACCACTAACAACAGTGTTGGTGGTAGCTTGTAGGCGTTGCCTAATGTTGTTTGCCGTAGCCAATCTTTGTTGCATGGCCTGCCTCTGAATGAAGCGATCCTCTCTTTGTGTGGTGACTCTGGGCCGACCGGAACGTTGTCGCTCCTGCACTCTTCCAGTTGCGTGGAATCTCTGTTTTAGTCTGATGATGACAGAGGGAGCCACTGCAAGCCTCTGGGCCACTTGCCTGGCAGCAACACCGTCTTGTAGCCATCCTATTGCCCTTCCTCTATCCAAATCGCTCAGTTTTCTTCGTGGGGGCATGTTGCTACTGTGCATAATTGTGTCAGCGTGTCAACCTTTAAACACAAGCTGGTGAGCGATGTTCATTGCCAAGACCCTGTTGTAGCACGTGCATTACAACCTTTTGACCTGGCATGCGTTCCGCAAATTTCATGGGGCTATAAAAAACACCCTTTTTCTTCCAAAATGCAGAAGCTTTTGAGAAGTCCCACAAAGGGAAATAACTCTGCCTGCCAAACAAAATTCTAGGTCAAGACTCAATGTTCATTTGTTAATTCAAACACATTAATCTTTTAATTATTATGTCGATGTTTAATTTTTTGGCAATTTTTTATAATTAGATCCGTTTTTTCAACCGATCCTTTTTTTGAAGAGTGTACATAATACACTCGCACACCGTTTCACATCGAATCAGAGTACTCGAACACACACACACACACACACACACACACACACACACACACACACACACACACACACACACACACACACACACACACACACACACACACACACACACAAACATACTTCACATTGCACAAAACGGTGTTGGCACTCGCACATTCATACGCACGCACACTGACACATACACACACACATGCACTCACACACACACACACACACACACACACACACACACACACACACACACACACACAAGCATAGATTCACATCGTGCCAAACAGTGCGTGCATACATCACACACACACGCACCTATGCACACACACGCACAAACACTAACACTAACACACAAGTCCAGAAGATCCTCACCTAATTCAAGAAACTGGAATATTTTCCCCATGTATCCTCTAATGTCTTTTTTGAAGTCTTCTGTTCGAAGAAATAGGAACCTATCACGTGGTATGACTCTCAGCCAATCCTCGAGCAGCACAGAATAAAGACTATCCTGTATCTTCAGCTGCACAAGAAATTGATTCTCATCAAACATTCTGTGTCTAAAGAAGGTCGACATTTTGTTTTTAAATCTTGGAAAGTAGTGGTGTTAACTACATAAAAAGTGGGTCCTTAGTTTTGACACGAGCATTTGGCTTTTGGCTTAGCCGCTAGGGTCGGTGTAACTTACACCTCTTCGTAACAGTCTGCCTTGAAGACAGATGTCCAGAACAGCCCAGTGCACTTTCCTGGAATGAAGGCGCAGTGTTCGGTATGGAACTGAGGCGCGACGGTGCCTGAGCTAAACATTGGCCGGTATTGCTCACAGCCCAGCACCCGGCATTGTAAACATCCCCCCTCCCCTCCCTTCACCTCTCTTGTAACCATTCGCCCTACCCTTGATCTCATAACTATCATGGTAACCGAAGACTTCACAGATCCAAAAGTGTTTGTGTATCATGTAGGCCTAATAACTTGATAATTCGCCATTTGCATATTAATCTCTAATTGTAATTTTGCTTTGAAAACACCACTATGTTTGACCCGCAGGTTTGTTGTTGTTTACATACTTAAATCTGTAAATGTCATGACTATACAAAGATAAAGCTCTGTCTCATCCCCAGGGCGTACAATATAACAGATAACATTTTACTCTTTTAACCCCCTTCTTTCTCAGACTTTCTGCCAACAAGGCTCCGCAAATTTGCCTCAAGACCAGATTATTTTTTAGATCTTAACCTTTAGCACTCCACATATTTTTTAGCATTCTCTCCCCTTCAGACAGATTATTTTTCATGGTTGGCTTTTGGATGTGTACTAGATGTTAAAAGAGATGTTCCATCTTGAGCAAAGAGCCACATACCCCATGCACGGTCTCCCACAGTGTTCTGTTGTAGACACAGTGGCGGAGGGACTGTGTCCTGAAACACTCGGTGTACTTGGCGACCCCATCCAGCACGAACTGGTGGAAGACTTGTGGCGTCCTCAGCGACCTGTCCACCACCGTCTGTTGTCGGTAGTCGTTCAGCGTCGCCCGGTTGTAGTCGAACAGAAATCGAGAGTACAGCCTGTGGGCAAAGAGACAAGACTTAAAGCCCAACATCCGCGCGGGAGAGATGTAGGTCTACAATCCAAAAAGATATCTATAGACGACCGACGTTTCAAAGTTCAGAATCAAAAAACAAGAAAGTTATGTTGTTGGAACGTTTAATTGTGACAAAACAAAACGTAACGGTCACTGATATTCGACCCAGAGGTGACTTTAAAGATAGTATACCGAAGGCGCCATTGTGAACAGTTTTCTTACGAGTTGGACATTAAAAAGTGCAAGGGACATTCGCTGTACTGTAATTAAGAAACCTGCTCCAAAACTATGCTAAATAATTGAATGAATGTTTATGAGCGAGCGGTTTATTTCAGGAGTCAGAACTTCCGGTCGTCGTCATTATCTATTAAGTGTTCATAAATATCAATTCGTCAAAGCAGATTAAGACCGTTGGATTGAGGAAGTTAAACCTAAGGTCTAGCTTCCGCATGCAAATCCCGTGTTATACAGGGCTAAGAAGTTTCGCATTACAGAAACAAACACAATGTCCGTTAGAGAATATCAGGGTCTGCAAACACAGCATTCAGAATTGAAAAATAGAACGCTCAAACACTAATTTTAAGAACTTCCTCGTGTATGTTGTCATCTATTCAACTCCCAAAACGAACTATGTAGCTCTTGGCTCAATTTCAAATCTGTATCTCTGGGAATAGCGCTTGAATTACTCAGCGTCGAAAGGTAGGACGAAAATTAGGACTCGCGCAAAAAGGCGTCACAATGAGAATTACAGTCTGGGATTCCTTATCAAAACACAGCCGTTTTTAATTTGAGTAACTCAGCGCTCAAACGTTTATTTTCAGGTATTCCTGGCGTGTGGTCACATAATTACAACCCCAAACCTGAACTGTATATGTCTTCGGGCGATTTGAGACAGTTTTCCTGTTAGATAGTATCCCTTTAAGTGAACAGACAGACGAACACATATAGTACAGAAAATAAACATATCGGACAAATTGTCCCGAAGCTCGTTCGGGAGACACAAGCTTCTCGTGCTGGCAACACTAAATTTAGCTCTGTGGCCTTCCACTTTTTGTTTCACGCTGATGAATAGCTGGTTTTCTGTACTTGGTAGTTGTTCTGTCTTTAATTAATCGTTAGGTCTATTTTTAGCGAATTAGCTTTGATAGACATTCAGCAAAAATTAAATACAGAAAATTTCACAACTGGTCCTTATTAGGTCGGCGCCTAACACGGACCAGTGAAGAGGCCATCACGAATCATTGTAAAAAGGCCACTGTACACTTCAAAATACACTACACAACTTAGTGTGCACGTAAGATTAATTCCCATTTTATCTAATTTATTTGTTTATACGTTTGATGAGAAAAAAGGAAAAACGCCTGACGATTTAGTGGTTAGTGCGTTCGCAGCTGTTTTGGCATTCATGAGCAAGTTATCCAGAGAGGGTAAACGTATCGAATGAAATTGTTTTTAGCGCTCGAGCACTGTTTGTAGTTAGTTTGTCAGAACCCTTGGCTTGGTCTCCTAGAGATGGATGTTCGCCTTTAACCCCCTTTACTTTCATAATACGTATCAGATGCATACTTTGCTGTTGGTCCCGGATAGCCATTTAGGTTGAAGAGACGATAAAAACAAAATCAATAACCAACTAACCAACCATCTTTGCTATTATTACAACATTATTACTCTGACAGGGGAAACAACTGCTGTGTATTGCCCTTTGAATTGCAGGAAGATGATTGCCTTCCACTGGGAGGAAGCGACTCGAATTTCCCAGCAATGGGACAATCAAGTTATGAAAAAAGCATTGCCTCCCCTGGAGACCATTTTCTCAGTTTTAGTCTAATTGTTGTGTCTTCTATGCTATGTTTTAACCTTGATTTTTTTTGATTTTTTTTACTAAATTCTTCCGGCATTCACAGGGTTTTAAAGGCACAGTCCTTCACATGTAAACGACTCGTGGCCACCATCTTCGGTCTGTCAAGACTTTTACATGAGACAAGGCCATCCCTCTTATGTTGGCAGTGGTCCCTGGATGGTTTAACAGGCACCGTTCTTCCCCTGAAAACTGTTGTGCTCACTATCTTACAGCTGGCCAGCTTACACATGGGATCAAACCATTCCTCCAGGGCGGGGATGTAGCTCAGTCGGTAGCGCGCTGGATTTGTATCCAGTTGGCCGCTGTCAGCGTGAGTTCGTCCCCACGTTCGGCGAGAGATTTATTTCTCAGAGTCAACTTTGTGTGCAGACTCTCCTCGGTGTCCGAACACCCCCGTGTGTACGCGCAAGCACAAGACCAAGTGCGCACGAAAAAGATCCTGTAATCCATGTCAGAGTTCGGTGGGTTATAGAAACACGAAAATACCCAGCATGCTTCCTCCGAAAGCGGCGTATGGCTGCCTAAATGGCGGGGTAAAAACGGTCATACACGTAAAAGCCGTGGGAGTTTCAGCCCATGAACGAACAAACAAAACCATCCCTCCAGTGTGACACATACCAACACTAAACAGCCTGGGCGACACATACCAACACTAAACAGCCAGTGTGACACATACCAACACTAAACAGCCTGGGTGACACATACCAACACTAAACAGCCTGGGTGACACATACCAACACTAAACAGCCTGGGTGACACATACCAACACTAAACAGCCTGGGCGACACATACCAACACTAAACAGCCAGTGTGACACATACCAACACTAAACAGCCTGGGTGACACATACCAACACTAAACAGCCTGGGTGACACATACCAACACTAAACAGCCTGGGTGACACATACCAACACTAAACAGCCTGGGTGACACATACCAACACTAAACAGCCTGGGTGCTTCCCGTGCAGAGTGGGGCTTTGCTGATGATTGTTGTCAGGATCTAATATCTTAACGAACACTAGTGGCAACCTGTCAAATCAATTCATCACAGAAACAAACTGTCTGCACAGGTAGCAGCAAGAATGTTGAATTTTAGTATGTGTTAAAGTGGTCAGATGACTTTATGTCATGGCAAGATCTGACATGGTGAGTCGAATTGTTTGATCAGTACATATAGTGATAGTCCGGCTGTAGTAATAGAATTTCTGGGTCCCGGTCCCAGTTGTTCATGTTCTTTGTTAACTTAGTCCGGTTGTAGTGATATTTTTCAGTCCGGATATAGTGATAGTCCGCTTGTAGTGATAGTATTTTCAAGTCCCGGGGAAGCTAAAGTCCGGCTGTAGTGATAATGTTCGAGAGTAATCTCCCTTTACCAAAATGTCGAGCAAAAGCCAGCCACGCACTGTGCTTACCCTGAAGCGGAAAATTGATCTCTTGAAAGACATTGAAAGAAAACAAGGTACACAGACGGAAATTGCAAAGAAGTACAAGGTTGCACAGTCAACAGTATGCGCTATTGTGAAAAATGGTGAACAATTAAAGCAGAAGTTTTATAGTGGTGAGACGAGTGCGACCGAAGAGGAAGCGCGAGAGATGCCCTGGGGAACCGAAAGTAGACAGTGCACTGTTGGATTGGTTTCATTTGTTACTGATTAAAGACTACATTTCATTCCTAAAAAATCTGACAATTTTTCATTTAACCCTTATTTCTAAGTGGCCCTTCTCTCTCTCTCTCTCTCTCTCTCTCTCTCTCTCTCTCTCTCTCTCTCTCTCTCTCTCTCTAAAACACACACACACACGCACGCACGCACGCACGCACACACACACACACCCACTGTTGAACTGCCAGGACGGGGGTAGGTTAACACAGGACATTTGCAAGCCTGACAAAGACAACAGAAGAAACGTCACAAAACGAAATCAATAGTGGTTCCAAAATCACCTTGTTACTGCCTTGAGGCTAGTTTACCAAATGTGTCGCCGCATGTAGCAATAAAAGCTTTGAACAAAAATATCACTATAGCCGGACGTCCTGGTGTAATGATAGTCCGGATGTAGTGATAAACAAATTTGGTCCCGAGGTATAATTACAGAATACTACGTGGCTTTCTTTTTGGTACCACGTTCACACGAGTTTGTGTTTTGTTTTGTTAAACTGCATACGAAAACAAGCTTTTCATTCTTTTAAAAAGCAACGAGTGTAAACCTGGCATCATACACCGATCCATATAGTAGGGGAAGGGCTCCTAATATGGACCACCTTTTTATTATAGCTAATAACTAGCTTGTTTTATCACCAACAAGTATAATATTTTGCATGGTGGTTGTTCTTTGTCTAAGGTATCCTCAAGTTGAATGGCAGCTAGCAAGCTGTGCTAGAAACTCAGCAAAAAGTAAAGAAAGAAAACGTTGCTAGTGGTCCCCTTTACCTGTGAGGCTCCTAATATGGACCACATTCAAATATTCCACAAACATTCAAAATAACACGCTACAACCAAGTATGTCACTTTAAAGTTTATTCAAACGTAAACCTGAACAATTTCATTCAGTTCAACAAGAAGAAGAATCAAAATACAACATAACAGTAACGAAGAACAGAAACGAAAATTGACAGGGAGAGATCGCCTCATAGTGCAGTGAAATTCAACTTTATTTTACGACAAAATAATCAATAGTTCATATGTGTGAAGTAGAAACAACAACAACTTTAAACCTCATCTCTAATGTCGAAATTGTGTATGCTGATAAATGAGCAAATGCCCTAGCGAAAAAATCATCAAACTGTAAAACTATTTTATCGACACATAAATACATCGTCAATAGGAACAAAACAGATACATATCGTGAAACAAATTGAAAAAGTCAACATGGACAATTTATTTTCATTACTTTCGAAGTTAAATTCGGCAAAAAGTGTCAAAGAAACGACGAGTGGGGGGGGGGGGGGGGGGGTGGTGGTGTTAGGGGGGGGGGTGTATAAGGGGGGGGGGGGGGTAACGGGGGGCCAGCAGGAAGATAAAAATGGTACCGTGCCTTGATGATTTAATGTGAATCAAATAAGTGTCAGAAGGTCATTGCTAATTATCAAAGAAAAAATAATATGGGGTGGTGAGGTTAACACAACCTGGTCTGTCGAGTTTGCACGATGAGTTCCGTTGTAATCCCGAACGCATAAAGCAAAGCTGCTCTTAGTGATTATCACTTTGGTAAACAGTGGCCATCATAGGAAAGGCTCTGAAGGTAAACCTATCCCATGTATCCTAAAACCAAACAAAACATGTCACCGGTGGAGGTTAGGAAACCAGGCACATCCTGCACTAAGCAGCGCCGAGAGATTGATGCGAGATAAAGTTTACATTTACTGCCGTGTACTGGTCGGGGGGGGGGGGGGGGGGGGGGTTGAGGGGGTAAAAATCGGGTTCAACGGGTAAAAAGGAAGTGGATTCAGCATTGTTAACATCAATCTGCTGTGATTCCTGGACAAATCCATGGCAGAAAAGCAGAAATAAATATAGAATAGAACACTCCTTACAGGCGAACTCGGCAGTTAAAAAATCAAAATCGTTAAGTCCTTCGTGAGACATGGCAAGCCAGCGTAGGTCAGCTGACAACGCACACGAACTCAGAATATCTCTCTCTCTCTCTCTCTCTCTCTCTCTTTCTCTCTCTCTCTCTCTCTCTCTCTCTCTCTCTCTCTTTCTCTCTCTCAGAATCTCTCTCTCTCTCTCTCTCTCTCTCTCTCTCTCTCTCTCTCTCTCTCTCTCTCTCTCTCTCTCTCTCTCTCTCTCTCTCTCTCTCTCTCTCTCTCTCTGTTAAACATACCAGGATGTGAAGAGGGATAAATGGTGACACACTTCACGAATCAAGAGTGGAGTTTTGTTATCAAGTCTAACATAAGAGTCAAGACGGACCCCCCACACACACACACACACACACACACAAACTCACACGGACACATACACGCACACGCACACACACATACACGCACACGCACACACACACACACACACACACACACACACACACACACACAGTATCATGATACCATCACTAGTGCGCATGGGGTCTATGTCGACCAAAAGAGTGGGATTCCCTGTAGGTGGAGTTCCTGGAGGGGGATTCCCTGTATACAGGGAATACCACAGGATTTAGTTCCTGTAGCGTGTCGCTGATATTGCGGAAAGTCACGTGATGCTTGGTGACATCGGTAGAATTTGATGTTTTTCAATCTTTTTTGATATTTCTTAGAAAGTCGAGTATGGTTTGCAAGTTTTATTGAAAAACTCCACCCTGTGGGATTCCCTGTATACAGGGAATCCCCCTCCAGGAACTCCACCTACAGGGAATCCCACTCTTTTGGTCGACATAGACCCCATCAGCATCACTAGTGCACATGCCATGACAAATCATGTGAAAATCAAGAAGAATGGTCAACAAAAGCATCTCTCACATAAGGTCGTTGTGCATTGATAAAAGTTAAAGTGCCAACAGCAATCAATGAAGACCCCCGCCTGTAAATTAAAAAAAAAGTAAACGAACAGAAAATGAGAGAGGGAAAAGGAAAAAAAAAGGTAAAAGCAACCGGCATGCAACAGAAGTAAAAAAAAAATGCTAACAACAAGTCACAAACATAGCATGATCGGGTTGTCCCTGCACAAGCAGTGTGTGCCCATCTTTTGCAGCTCCTGCAGCAGATCATGTCCTCCAGGCTCCACTCGCCACACAGGTTGCAGTGCCAATTCCCCTCAGTTTCAGTTTCTGCTAGCTTCGTGTTCTCTGTGGTTTTCTTTGTTGTTCTTTTCCTGCTGTTCGTCGGAATGGTCATCCTGGTGGCATTCTTTTTTCTCTGGTACGCTTTTTCTTCCAGCTTACGTTTGTAAGGGCTCGCGGTGAGCTCTTCTGCGGATGTTCTACGGTCTTTCTGACGTTTTATTGACGATGGATTGGAAAGCTCCACGGTAGAACCTTGAGGTGGAAGGACACAATCATAATGTCCAGCGTTGTCACCGAACGCGGTGTAGATCAAATACACCGGAGAGGCATGTGCAAATCCACTCCCATACTTCAGTGTGCTCCCTCTCCTATCAAGGATGATGATTGGCCTTTCCAGCATTTTTAATGTTTGGGATATTTCAAACTCCCCAACCATTGCTGTTGGAGCTGCCATTGCGAATACTCTATCATGCAGTGTTTGGAAACGAAGATGACGAGGCATGTCTGCGTTCAAAGCATCCTCCACCATATACTCAGCGTGTTCATCAATCTGGCCCCAAATGTGAAGCATCAGCTGACTTCGCAAGCTATCTGCTGCCGCTTGTTCTTTCAGTCTAAGTACTGGATCAACAGGCTGGCCGTTCAACCGCTGGCAAGTTTGCAGGACTGGATCAGTGGCGACAACAATGCTTCTGAATAAGCAACGCCCATCTTTCGCGATGTTTATTTCAGATGTTGAAGGAAAGGGTACGCCTGATGAAGCATCCGTCCCTGATGGTCGTGATGGTCCGTCAGTAGTTGCCCGAGGTGACCATGGTTGTTGTTCTGAAGCCGATGGTGATGAGGTTGCAACATCTGGTCGTGGTGATACCAAGGGCTGCGTTGATTCTGAAAACATGTATTCAGAAACAGGTGATCTGGATGGCTGCGATTGTGATTGCTCCGCATCCACTGTTGATGGTTGCAATAATGTGGTTCTTGCAACCGGTGGTCGTGCTGGCAGTGGCGACGCCAGCGATGTTGAGTATTCATGAACTGATTGTGGTGGAGACACCTGATTCTGTAGCCAGTGATTGAAATGGCGGCGATCTAGCAGCCTGTACTGGAGGCGGTGGTGGGTGAGACGAGGAAAGACCCTGTGAACTTGGAATTGCAAATACCCTGGGCGACCCATCGGCTGACGCATGACACTCGCTGCTGTCAAACACCTCTCTGGAACATGGCCATATGCCGCAGGATCTGAACCCATTGATGGCTGTGCTCAACTTGGCAGCTTTCAGGTATGCCTCATTGAACAACGTGCACGTACCTGAAACGGGGTGACACGTCGTCCTGGGTGGTTCCGCAGCCAACTCTCAATGGCCTGGTCGTAGTAGGTTTGCAGGGGTTTGAAGAGTGAGCGGTCCATGGGCTGCATTTTGTGTGTTGTGTGTGGTGGTAACGACAACAGGATCACGCCGTTTTCCCTGGCTTGATTGATTGCTCTGATGTTACAGGTGTGGCTCTTGTGGCCATCAAGAATGAGTAGAACTTTCTCATCCACTGTCGGCTTCCCTTGTCGGATGAAATGTTCAAGCCAGTCGCAAAAGGTGTCAGTGTCCAATTTCTGTAGGCAACAGCTGGTGTCTGCCGAGAAGTTTTGTCTTTCCGTTTGCGTACTTGTTCTTGTTCGTTATGTGACGTTTCAAGGTTGCTTTCGGAATGTTATATTCCCTTGAACATACGTTCAACCCTAGGCCATAGTGGTAGGCATCCAATGCCGTGCTTAGATCATCGTTAGTCCATTGGCCACTGAAAAATAGAGACATGGGATAGGTATAACACACACACACACACACACACACACACACACACACACACACACACACACACACACACACACACACACACACACAACCCATTAGTTTAAAAGATGTTGGTAAGTTTTTTCTGGGTAAGATTTTAAACTTCAATGTTCGCCATGACTAAAAAATAAAGTTTAGGTGTCCGAAATTTCCAAGCAGCATGACTTCATGTCGTCAGGAACTTAATGACGTCATGCCAAGCTGTTTGGAATTGTTCTATTCTTTTGTGATGTCTTGATTCATCTGCAATCACGTTGTAAAGTTTACGGCGCCTAATATGGACCTTTGGTCCCCTAATATGGACCGGTCCATATTACGCGCCCACAGGCGGTCCATATTAGGCGCCCATGCATCTTTCAGTATTTGTTTTTGAGTCACTTGAGAAAAAGTGACTCTATGTAATCGGTCAGTGTTAGTCTGTCCGGCCGGCCGGCCGTCCGGCCGGCTGGCCGGCCGTCCGTAGACACCACCTTAACGTTGGACTTTTCTCGGAAACTATCAAAGCGATCGGGCTCATATTTTGTTTAGTCGTGACCTCCAATGACCTCTACACTTTAACGATGGTTTCGTTGACCTTTGACCTTTTTCAAGGTCACAGGTCAGCGTCAAAGGAAAAATTAGACATTTTATATCTTTGACAAAGTTCATCGGATGTGATTGAAACTTTGTAGGATTATTCTTTACATCAAAGTATTTACATCTGTAGCCTTTTACGAACGTTATCAGAAAAACAAGGGAGATAACTAGCCTTTTCTGTTCGGCAACACACAACTTAACGTTGGGCTTTTCTCGGAAACTATAAAAGTGACCGGGCTCAAATTTTATGTGAACGTGACTCATTGTGTTGTGAATAGCAATTTCTTCCTGTCCATCTGATGCCTCATATAATATTCAGAACTGCGAAAGTGACTCGATCGAGCGTTTGCTCTTCTTGTTACTCTTCGTTCTCCAGTATTACAGAAAGCCAACACTCGCAACATACATTACAGACACCCTGAGGTGTCCGATAGAAGGTGTCGTTTATCTTGTAAGCTATTTATGTGCAGAAACACCGATGAGTTTCGAGGGTCAGATTTAGAGTGTAAGCTATCGAAAGAGAAAAGGACTCACCGTTTGGACTTCCGTGCCTTCCCGGACATATTTAACCTCTGCAAGTCAGCAAGGGAGAGTAACTCTATCGCTTGCAATCATTTATGAGTGCTCTCGCCTTGTTATTTCCATGGAAAGGGGGTGGTCCATATTAGGAGCCGGTCCATATTAGGAGCCCTTCCCCTATTCTGTTTATTCTACATGTTCCACGTGCGGGCCTAAAAATTCCTAACGTACTCGGAGTGTTTAAATAGAAGACACGTTTCCTGGAATTTCAATTCCAACGTGAAATCACTCAGGTCAAGAGCAATACAGTGCAAAAAGACGTCACAATAGGAATTATAGTGTCACGAATAAGTTCTAAAATTCTTACAGGGGAAACAACAACGCCTTTCAAGAAGGAAGTTTGTCACTTGGTCATCATGAGCAGTGGAACATTTCTTCCCTATCAGACTGTAGTTTGACCCGACCTCATTTAGGTGATATACACACGTGGGAATATATATGGTTTAGTTCTGACATGGGTAGTCTCTCTCATGTATGTACACTCTTCAAAAAAAGTTAAGGATCACTTTTTTACAAGCACGCCACACAAAACAGACAAGACCGATTTTTTTTTAAATTATATAATTGAACAACCAAGGAGTAATGACAAACAAAGCAAAGATCGAACGCGGCAGTGACAATTTAGCTAGAGTGTGTCAAACGTGACAACCCTCGAAAATGGAATTCACAACAATGTGAATCAGTGTCAATAACGCGTGTGCCCTCCGTTGTGTGCCAGGCATTCAACACATCGTTGGAGCATGGAGTGGATCAGATTGCATATGAATGCTCTGGGAACTCCATTCCACTCCTGCTGGAGGCATTGCAGCAGTTGACCCAGATTGGCAGGAGGAGGGTGATGTTGCTGTACCCGACGACAAAGCTCGTCCCACATGTGCTCGTCCCACATGGGGTTCAGGTCCGGGCTGTTGGCTGGCCACAGCATCCTGTTGACCCTGGCCTGCTGGATGAAGGTGTTTACAGCTGCAGAGCGTTGTGGAGGTGCGTTGTCATCCTGAAGAATCGCACGAGGGCCGATCGCTTGGAGGGCTGGAACGACCAGGGGTTGCAGGATCTCATTCTGGTAGCGGACACCGGTCAAGTTGCCCACTACATGGTACAGAGGTGTCCTTAGACGTGTGCTGATCCCTCCCCAGACCATCACAGAGCCTCCGCCAAAACGCTGTCGTTCCAGAACAGCGCCTTCTGCGAAGCGCTCTCCGCGACGCCTCCACACTCGGATGCGATCATCAGCAGGTTCCAAGCAAAAGCGGGACTCATCTGTAAACAACACCTGAGCCCACTGCTGACGTTGCCACCTCACATGTTGAGTGCACCAGGCTCGGCGAGCTGCTCGGTGATTAGCAGTCAGGGTTGTTCCTCGGACTGGACGCCTTGCACGCAAGCCAAAGTTGTGTAAGCGGTTTCGGATCGTCTGACCACTAACAACAGTGTTGGTGGTAGCTTGTAGGCGTTGCCTAATGTTATTTGCCGTAGCCATTCTTTGTTGCATGGCCTGCCTCTGAATGAAGCGATCCTCTCTTTGTGTGGTGACTCTGGGCCGACCAGAACGTTGTCGCTCCTGCACTCTTCCAGTTGCGTGGAATCTCTGTTTTAGTCTGATGATGACAGAGGGAGCCACTGCAAGCCTCTGGGCCACTTGCCTGGCAGCAACACCGTCTTGTAGCCATCCTATTGCCCTTCCTCTATCCAAATCGCTCAGTTTTCTTCGTGAGGGCATGTTGCTACTGTGCATAATTGTGTCAGCGTGTCAACCTTTAAACACAAGCTGGTGAGCGATGTTCATAGCCAGGTTGTTGCACGTGCATCACAACCTTTTGCCCTGGCATGCGTTCCGCAAATTTCATGGGGCTATAAAAAACACCCTTTTTCTTCCAAAATGCAGAAGCTTTTGAGAAGTCCCACAAAGGGAAATAACTCTGCCTGCCAAACAAAATTCTAGGTCAAGACTCATTGTTCATTCAAACACATTAACCTTTTAATTATTATGTCGATGTTTAATTTTTTGGCAATTTTTTATAATTAGATCCGTTTTTTCAACCGACTTTTGTTTGAAGAGTGTAGGATACAATCGACCTTTTTGTCAACCGGCCACGCACTCACCTCTGCACAGGTTCACGCATGATGACGATGATCTTGATGTTGGGGTTGAGTTGAGCGATGTGGTTAGCGTTGATGACTCGGGGCTCCGTGCAACCTTCGTTCCCTGCTAACTGCGGCCACTCAAACACTTCGTTCACTGCTTGGTTACTGTAATCCCCTGTACAGTTTGAAAACAAAATGAAAAAAAGTGTTGAGTGTTGATGACTCGGGGCTCCGTGCAACCTTCATTACCTGCTAACCGCGGCTGCTCAAAAATGATTGCATGGCTTGGTAACTCTAATCCCCTAAAGTTTTTAAGAAAAAATGTTGTTGATCATTTTAAGCTCCGTGCACTCCTCACTCAATGGTAACTGCGGCTACTCCAACTGTGCAACCAACCTTTTGAGACCTCAAACAAATGTGAGAAATTCTGGTCTTAAGAAGGGTGTCTTTACATGGAGGAGAATGAAAAGACAATATGAACGGCTTATCTTAAAAAAACCAAGGTCTTTAAAAGGATGAAGTCTTAAATCGGATATATACTTAGTGTTGATTACTTGATGCTCAGTGCACCCCTCGTTCCATGCTAACTGCGGCCATGCAAACACTTCGTTCACGGCTTCAAAACTATAATCACTGTGAAATATCTCGAACAAATTAACAAGTCTTCAAGAGTTTCAACACTTTCATCACTTGTGATGTCAAAATGAGTTCAAGATCGATCGCTCTGGGCTCCCTGCAATCTTGTTTGAACACTGCAATCCGGTTTGAACACTGCAATCTTGTTTGAACACTGCAATCTTGTTTGAACACTGCAATCTGGTTTGAACACTGCAATCTGGTTCGAACACTGCAATCTGGTTTGAACACTGCAATCTGGTTTGAACACTGCAATCTGGTTCGAACACTGCAATCTGGTTTGAACACTGCAATCTGGTTTGAACACTGCAATCGAGAAGAATTTTTTTTTTAAATGGAACAATCTACCTACAGACCTGTGCAGGAAAAAAAGTGGTTTTTTCATGATAGTGTCACGAGGTCCGCTCGTTTCCATTTACATTAATTTTCAAATTTACCTTCAAATCATTTTTAGCATCCTAAATATTTCCTTCTTGGGTTACTTTTCTCTTCTCAGCACGAAGGATCGAAAGCAAAGAAACGCATTCATGAAATGTCTCCTTACCCACTATTTTCTTGTTGAAGCCGTTCACTGCGATGTGTCTCTTCAGCTGAAAAGCCAATCCGTTAAAATATTGCAGGTAGCGGTCAAAAGACTCCACTTCTGAAAATGCGAAAATAATACAAATATTGAGTTACATTTGTCGACATGAAGGGACATTTTAAATAAACTAAATAACATGATGTTTTTTAATGATTAAGGAATGAGAGTTTAATCAAACAAAGATTCAGAAGGAAGGACAGAAAAGAGAGACAATGACAATGACAATGACAATGACAATGACAATGACAAATTCTTTATTTACGAGGGTAATGGCATAAGCAAACAGGTGCTTTTTTACATCCAGCCCTCGCCCATGGGAGGGTTTAATCTATTGATACGTTTTAAAAATGTTGGAATATCAATTAAAGAAGTAATAAAAAATAAAAACGACGAACAAGCAAACGATTAACATACTAAACAAAGAAACAAAATTGTTCATACAAACCAACATGACATATTATTGTCAAAGGCATAATGAAAATTGTTTCAAGCAAGTAAAACGTGTGCAACTTCGAGGGAAGAAAAATTCCGTGAACTGAGGAATCAATGGAACAACTACGTTGCAAGTAATAACAATGTAGCATCGTTACATAAGTCATGTTATGAAATCAATTAGGTACATTTATCTACTGAAACGTGTAAAAGGTAAAAATAAGGCATCAACAATATAAACATGTTCAGGCTATAAGTGAGAACGAAATGTGCCATATATAAGAAATGAGAAATATCTGTCTTTAAAAGTCTTGGCATTGACGGAATGTCTGAGACCGCTTGAAAGTGAATTCCAAAGATTAGTCCCCGAAAAGAGTAGGCTGGACTTAAAAAGATCTATACAAGGCCGAGGAGCATACATTTTTGTTTGGTCTCTCAAATTGTGGGAAGGGAATTGAGAAGAAAGAGGTGCAGGCGCTCTTCCAATTATGAGTTTATGCATCAAAACGCCTTTATTGTACATGAGTCTTGATTTAAGGGGGAGGATGTTTAAAGTTTATAGTCTTTGTTGGAAACCGAGACTTGTAATAAAATAACTTTGATTGCTCTTTTATGTATACTAAAAAAAGGTTTCAGAGTTTTTGCACTCGCACAATCCCATAGTGTTGACGCATAATCAATGATTGATTGAATGTGAGCGTTAAAGAAAAGTTGCCTGCCATGCCTGTTCAAGAAGTGTTTTATTCTGAACAACAAGTAAAGCCTCTTGGTAAGTACTTTACATACTCCTGTAACGTGATCAGTCCACGATAAATCGTTATCAAGAATAACACCCAGAACTTTGTGTTAATTAACTTCTTCAACAATGTGATTATCAATCGTTAAAGGTGGAAGTTTAGATTTTAAGTTTTGGCGTTTTTGTCTGGTGGTAATAAGCATGCTTTTTGTTTTGTCTGGATTAAGAGCCATGTGGTTTAATTCGGTCCACGCTAAAAGCTCGTTAACACTTTCTTGAAGTTGTTTTGACAATACCTTCACATTTGAGTGGGAAGTGTGAATAGTGGTATCATCAGCGAAGAGTTCACAGTTACTGCTTATGTGTAGGGGAAGGTCATTAATGTAAATGGTAAAGAGAAGAGGGCCGAGTACAGATCCCTGAGGAATGCCGTAACCTACCGACTGCATGCTAGACATAGAGCCGTTGGCGCACACAGCTTGTACTCGATCAGAAAGAAAAGACTTGATTAACGATATTGTATCATTTCTAAGGCCGTACAGTGCGAGTTTCCTAAGAAGTAGGTCATGATGAATCACATCAAATGCTTTAGCAAAGTCAACGAAGAGAGCAGCACATAATTTATCTTCGTTGATCTTGCTCAACCACTGATCGACTAGAGAAACAAGTGCTGTGTGGCATGAATGATGAGTTCTGAACCCCGACTGATTTGGGTGAAATAAAGCGTTTTCGTTAAAATGTGACATAATAAACTTGTTGATGTGTTGTTCCAACGGCTTTGATAAAACCGATAAAATAGATATTGGCCTGTAATTGGAGGGTTCTGTTTTAGCCCCTGACTTAAAAAGTGGAATAACTTTAGCCTGCTTTAACACAACTGGAAAATAACACTTGTCTATACAGAGATATACAGGTATGTTAAAGAATCAGCAAGTACAGGGGCTGCTAATTTAAGAATCTTCCCGTCCAGACCGTCAATTCCACGGGTTCCTGTTTGCTTGAGGTGCATGAGTGCATTACATACTTCTGTTACAGTAGTAACTGGAATGTTTAATTGCGACATTATATTTTTAGATTCACAAAAATCTGTCAGAATCTTCAAATCATTTAAATGAGCTTTATCTTCGGGAACGACTTTCTCAGCTATGTTAGAAAAAATGTTTATTCAGTTCCTCGAAGGATATGTCTTTAACGACAGAGCATTTGGATTTTGATTGTTTATTTGTTAACTCATTTATTGCCTTCCACATTGACTTAGAATTTTGTTTTGATGATGTAAGTTCCTGAAAATACTTTTTCTTTTTCCATCGCTTCATAGATGTAACTTTGTTTTTCTGATCTCTATACTCATTTTCCAGCCCTCTTTTTTTCAAAATATCGCAATAATCAGCTGCCTCTTGCAACACTTGATCAAACCATTTTGGTTTCAATGTATGCTTAACCCTCTGGGTTTTTAATGGAGCGTGTTTGTTATAAACCTTTAAACAAGTCGCGTAAGGCGAAAATACAACATTTAGTCAAGTAGCTGTCGAACTCACAGAATGAAACTGAACGCAATGCAATGTTTCAGCAAGACCGTAGCATCGTCAGTCCACCGCTCATGGCGAAGGCAGTGAAATTGACAAGAAGAGCGGGGTAGTAGTTGCGCTGAGAAGGATAGCACGCTTTTCTGTACCTCTCTTCGTTTTAACTTTCTGAGCGTGTTTTGAATCCAAACATATCATATCTATATGTTTTTGGAATCAGGAACCGACAAGGAATAAGATGAAAGTGTTTTTAAATTGATTGCGGAAAAAAAATGTTGATAATAATTTTTATATTTTTAATTTTCAGAGCTTGTTTTTAATCCAAATATAACATATGTATATGTTTTTGGAATCAGAAAATGATGGAGAATAAGATGAACGTAAATTTGGATCGTTTCATAATTTTTTATTTTTTTTTTAAATTTTTAGATTTTTAATGACCAAAGTCATTAATTAATTTTTGAGCCACCAAGCTGAAATGCAATACCGAAGTCCGGGCTTTGTCGAAGATTACTTGACCAAAATTTCAACCAATTTGGTTAAAAAATGAGAGCGTGACAGTGCCGCCTCAACTTTCACGAAAAGCCGGATATGACGTCATCAAAGACATTTATCGAAAAAATGAAAAAAAACGTCTGGGGATTTCATACCCAGGAACTCTCATGTCAAATTTCATAAAGATCGGTCCAGTAGTTTTCTCTGAATCGCTCTACACACACACACAGACACACATACACCATATGACCCTCGTCTCGATGCCAATATCCAAAAGCTTCATCCGGATCAGTCAAATTATAAACATTTTCAAGTGGGGAGTGCAACAAATCCTCAAGAAAATCTTCCTCAATAAATTTTGAAAACGAACAATATGTTATTGTTTTATGACCAGCGTGAGGGACTGTTACACCTTTACGGGACCAGGGCTCGTATTCTTGAAACAGCTGCAACTCATATACCGGCCTGTAAAACCACTTCCGCTCGATAAGTCCGCTAAGTGTTATTCATGAAACTCCGATAAAGACTTACCCGGGTGTCTCCGAGCTGTAAAGTTAGAGGACCCATCCCCCTCCTCTAAAACCGTCAATTTTGAATAAATCTTGTTCAAATATTGTTTGTAGATTTATGTCTCTCATGGACACACATTGGTGTCATTTAAGCACCAATGCATTGCGCACAAATACGAGATACCGCTCGCGAAAGATTTCAACCGATGCTCGATCATACCGGCTTGTGGTGAAAGCGTGCTAGCGTCTTCTTTAATGCATTACAGTGTCCGATTATGTTCAATTGATTCCGTGGTCGAACGGTTCTCTCGTTCGCCTGAAGCGTGATTGAGTCGAGTTCAAATCCTCAACTGCCCGTAATTTTTTTTTTTACTCTTTGACATTTGTTTATTTTTGTTTATTTTCTTCATGTGCAAAAGAGTACGTTATAATAGCAAAATTGATTTAATTTTTTTTTTTTTAGGCTGGAATGTTTTTTTTTTAAATCTTTGGTTAACATGATATTAGTTTATTGATAAAGTTTGTTAACTTAAACATGTAAACATTTGATTAAAAAAATTAAATAAATAACCATGAAGAAGGATGCTTCCCGCTTAAAAAAACAAAGGTGAGAGAGAAAAAACCCACCTAAAATGCGGTAGCAGCCACCTGCATGCAACAGAGATTTATTTTTTTTACAATTTTCAGATTTTTAATGACCAAAGTCATTAATTAATTTTTAAGCCACCAAGCTGAAATGCAATACCAAACCCCGACCTTCGTCGAAGATTGCTTTGCCAAAATTTCAATCAATTTAATTGAAAAATGAGGGTGTGACAGTGCCGCCTCAACTTTTACAAAAAGCCGGATATGACGTCATCGAAAAAATGAAAAAAACGTCCGGGGATATCATACCCAGGAACTCTCATGTCAAATTTCATAAAGATCAGCCCAGTAGTTTAGTCTGAATCGCTCAACACACACACACACATACACACAGACAGACAGGTTTACCAAGAGTTATAAAGGATTGACGAGATGTCTGCTAACTTATTAATGGCATGATTTATGTTTAGGTGTCCAATTCGCATGCCCTCTTTTGTGGGCCATGCACTGCGACAGTTCATCATACAATATGGTTAATCTGTGAGTAAGACAATTACTTAAATATATAAAAGAAGAAATGCACAAGAAAATTTGAAGAAAAATAAAAATAAAAAATTAATGACACCGTTTATATAATGGTATTTAAAAGAAACCGCAGCTAAAAACGAAGTACTTATAGGTAATTACGTCAGTAGGCAAGTCAAACCGGAGGTAGCAAAAAATATATTTCTCTTCGTTCAGGCACTCAGTCTATGATGAGGTGAAAGAGAAACTTGGAAAGTCCTTTTTAGTCCCAATCAGAAGAAAATTACATCTGTGTCATTATGGAAAATACTGTTTTCTGCTTCCTTCGGCTAGCAAGAAAAACATGTATTAAGCAATAGTCACAGTCCTTGAAAACGTCAGTCACACACTGTTCTTCAAAACGGTGCACAACTTGGACTGTCCTTCCAGCAGATGAATATGACACCTGTATCAAATTGAAAATACTGTTTCCTGCTTCCTGCTGTCACTCAATCAATAGTGATTCCTGCTTACGTAGCTAGCAAAGTGTACACTGAGTCAATGTTCTTCAAAACGTAACATTACGCCGTGGAGACACTATTAAAGTTCACGCGAACATCAACCATGAGTATAATCGCAGTTGATAAAACTGATGGAGGATAGGAGGCCGTGTCTGTGCAAGCACACATTCCGCTGTGGGTATAATGTCAATAATTTTTTGAACAGTCAGCATGTTGTTCTGGCACACACACACACACACACTCACTCACACTCACCAGAACAGTTTGTTCAAGCACCATCTACGTAATCACACAAGTGTAGAACGAGTTCCGTAACTATTAAAGTTGCTGGGACCGGAGAAAAACTGCTGAAGCGGGGCTGCCAGTGGCCTGCAAGCACGATAGGGCTCTCCTTGGTACTCATGGCGGTGTAACACATGAGGAGGAGGAAACATGTTTGTGAGAAGAACCGGGTTCGCTGCGTACCGTACTTCTTCCTTCCTTCCTTCCTTCCTTCCTTCCTTCCTTCCTTCCTTCCTTCTTTCTCTTTTAAAATATTAAACATTTCCATAACGACCACCTATCTAGAACGACCACATAAGATCCGTTCCTTGGTTGATAGTATATGGACAGGTTCGATTGTATATCAGGGGTCATGGTAGCTCAGTTGGTATTGACCACTGGGGTCACGTGTTTCAATCCAGGCCGGGACACACACGGGTTAACTTTATGTGCAGACTCAGAAACGGTATCCATGTCCCACCCACGTGTCACCACAATGGCACGTTAAAGACCTCGGTCATTCTGCCATAAGTGTAGGTGGCTGTTACACCTATAAACACTCACACACCTGGGTAGTGTGAATCTTGTTGCTGCTAGCTTTCCACTTGGAGTAAGCGACCCGAATTTCGCAGGAATGGGATAATAATTTTCTCATTTCATTTTTTTCATTTTCATTACTTTATTGTCCCATCGCTGGAAAATTCGGGTCGCTTCCTCCCAGTGGAAGCTAGTAATAATAATAATAGTAATAAAGATATACAAGCAGAAAATGTAAATGTAAATATATCTTCAAATATCTTACCTTGATAATAGTATTCAGGAAAGCGATGCCTGGAGAACCATTTCATCTCCTTGTTGGTGCCCACAATTTGCGGATGCTTGATCATGCGAGCGTACAGGTCTGACGTCCCACACTTGCTGAACCCGATTTCGAAGAAGTACGGTACGCAGCGAACATTGCTTTTTTCGTCGTAAAAACACGGGTTCTTGCTTTTGTGTATGTACTTGAAGGGGCCCTGAAAAACATGAGGAAATAATGTGAGCAAAGAGAGAAAGGAAGAAAGAAAGATGGAAAGGAAGGAAGGAAGGAAGGAAGGAAAGGAAGGAAGGAAGGAAGGAAGGCAGGAAGGAAGGAAGGAAGGAAGGCAGGAAGGAAGGAAGGAAGGAAGGAAGGAAGAAGGGAGAAAGAAGGAAGGAAGCAAGGAATGAAGGAAGAAGGGAGAAAGAAGGAAGGAAGGAAGGAAGGAAGGAAGAAGGGAGAAAGAAGGGAGAAAGAAGGAAGAAGGGAGAAAGAAGGGAGAAAGAAGGAAGAAGGGAGAAAGAAGGAAGGAAGGAAGATGGAAGGAAGGAAGAAAGAAAGAAGGAAAGAAAGGAAGGAAGGAAGGAAGAAGGGAGAAAGAAGGAAGGAAGGAAGGAAGAAGGGAGAAAGAAGGAAGGAAGGAAGAAAGGAAGGAAGGACGGAAGGAAGGACGGAAGGAAGGACGGAAGGAAGAAGGAAGGAAGGAAGGAAAGAAGGAAGAAGGGAGAAAGAAGGAAGGAAGGAAGAAAGGAAGGAAGAAGGGAGAAAGAAGGAAGGAAGGAAGAAGAGAGAAAGAAGGAAGGAAGGAAGGAAGGAAGGAAGAAGGGAGAAAGAAAGAAGGAAGGAAGGAAGGAAGGAAGGAAGGAAGGAAGGAAGGAAGGAAGGAAGGAAGGAAGGAAGAAGTACGGTACGCAGCGAACCCGGTTCTTCTCGTGTTAAAAACACGGGGTTTTTGCTTTCCTAAATGTACTTGTAAGGACCCTGAAATGCATGAGAAATATAATGTAAGCAAAGGTGGAAGGAAGCAAGCAAGCAAGGAAGACCTAAGGTACGCAGCGAACTCGGTTCTTCAAGTCGTAAAAACACGCGTTCTTGCTTTCCTTATGAACCTTATGAAATACACAAAGAATATATAAGTTATAACGTAAGGCAAGGAAGTAAGAATCGGGGAAAAAAGAAAGAAAGACAATGGCCTCTCGTCTTTCGAACGGACCCTAAAGTGATATATAAAAGTAAATAGAATAAGAACGATTTTGATTATTATGAACTTGTTTACTTCCGACTACATGTATTAAGAAAAGAGGAATAGTAAGCTACATGTATTTGCATGTCACATCAATGAATGTCCGTTTTTGTCGTTAGATGTTACAAATAAGCTTACAACAAAAAACATGCTGATAATCATCGGTCCACGCTATCGCTCATGTCTCTCTGACAGGATGCATAATTACTACGCGGAGTATATGGAAAGAAGCGGAGCTAAAAGCCGATATCTATCAAAACAAGAATACATAGTTATCTCACATATGTGTTTCGCAAATGTTTCTGACAAAAGACGAAAGTGATTGCAGAATGACCGACTTCGACAGTGATATCCATTCTGTTCTTCACAGTTATGATAAAGACATCGTTCTAAGGTCAAATCAAGTCGAAATTTGGAGACTGCTGTGGGAAGGAGACCGTGATATTGTTGCATCACATCCAACTGGTACGGAAAAAGTATCGTCCGCTCCGTAGCCACTTTGTTATGATCACGTGACAAAGTTGGTTATCACGTGACACTGTTGCCGTATTTAGAGTTGTTTGCACAGTAAATACATCCGCGAAAGATGGCTCGCTTGAAACTGTCTTACATAACAATTCCTTTGTAATTTAAAAAGTACACAACACCATTAAAAAATCATTATCGACGACCGCGAATCTGCTTATATCAATAACACATTACGAAAAGCTCTAAATATGTCAAACAAAAATCGATTTCTTCTCCAGAGACAGAAAACGAAGGCATCCTGTCAGGGATAAATGAGACCCGAAGGGAAGGAACTCATTTTACCTGAGTTCAGGATGACAAAAACCCATGTGTTCAATGTGTACTCACAATATAGGGGTATTTTCCCCACTTGGCCACCCCAGGAGGGACAGAGGGTTGGCAGGGTGGGAAGAGAGGCTCGCTCCCCACAAACTTCTCGCTCAATGCGCTGCACGGACTCCGCCAGTAAGCCGCCTTCAACATAGGGGAGTCGCTGTAGGGTCCACTATGACTGTTGACGCCTGCCGTGTTGACCGAGACTTGCGGGAAAGGTCGAGCAACCTGCCCTGGGGCCGAGTCCTCCGTGCTTTGGGTTGCTTCTTGCTCAGATTCACCCAGATCTTTGAGAAGAGTTTCTTTAACAGGTACCACTTCCGCATTTAACCGCTGGTGTTGGACCAGATCGGCTTCGTATCTGCGGGGTAGATTTCCACCCTGACCAGCCGGTAAGCCTCGCTCAGGTAAAATGGCGGAAGAGTCTCCGACGGCAGGGAATATTGGTTTGGGTTTCAGCTCGCCGAGAACGTCTTTAAGCTTGAGAGCAATGTCGGGCTTCAAGTGAAGAGCGTTCCAAGGCTGGGGAGAGTCCTGAGAGATGCCTGTAGATTCTTCACCGTCTGAAGGTGCCTCGCCTTCCCAGCTCACGTCGTGTTCAGGGCTGTCTGGATCGTACGTGTCCACGTAAGAGTTTTCTTTTAATTTCTTGTTCACGGAGTCGTCCAGTGTGTCAATGTTTTCCGCTGTGTCTTCAGAGTCTTTCTGTCCGAAGTTGACCACTTCTTGTTTCGAATTGTGATTGTCCGTGTGAAAGTTCATTTCTGTTAGGTCTTTCCGCTCTGAGGAAATGTGATTCGTTACTAGCAGCAAAACCACGACCACAACACAACACCCCGCTATTTTGCAAAAGTTCACACCAGGCATTTTCCGCGTGACTGACGTTAACATTGCCATGGTGACTGTGCAAATAATCAATGCGTGACGTCACGTAGCAGCGTCTGTGAATTGTAGGCTTTATTCTGGATGCTGAAATATATCAAGAAACACATTGGGTCAGGGGCGGATCTGGGTTTTGAAAGGGGGGGGGGTGCAAAGTTCTCTTTTTTTGTTTTTTGTATCTTATCAGCGAAGGCGCGAAGCGCCGAACCGATGGCGCGAAGCGCCGAGCATGCTAGGGGGGTGCATGCCCCCCCGGAATTTTTGTTTAAAAAGGAAGCAAAATTGTGCAATCTGGTGCAATCTGAGCGTGTAAAGTGCTATTTTCAGGTGATACATTTTTCTTTTTTTTTTTCTTCTTTTTTTTTTTTTTTTTTTTTTTGGTCCTGCTGGGGGTGGTGCAATTGCACCCATTGCACCCCCCCAGATCCGCCCCTGTTGGGTTATTATCTTTACTTGTTCAAAGAGATACAAGAGACAACGGGACGCTAGTGCTCTTACTATAGACATCACCAGTAAACTAGAGTTTGGTGGTACCAGTCTCTGGCACCTGAGTGACTAAGAAGTTAATAAAATGGATATATTTCAGAAGAATTCGTATATGCAGTATCATCAACATTGGTCCCGATGTAATACTGGACTCGCCGAACACACACACACACACACACACACACACACACACACACACACACACACACACATACACACACACACACACACATACATACACACACGCACACACACACGCATACACACACACACGCACATACACACATGCGTATGCGCGCGCGCGCGCTCGCGCGTCGATAGAAAGACAAGCAGACACACTCGTATTCACGCGCGTTCAGATAACCACACAACCAACATACACAGACACACGATAAAAAAGATGGTCAGATGAGCGTCAGGGATGCGATTGCGATGTTATCAAAAGCGTGTACGTTCAATTGTAAAAACATATGATCGACACATAAATGTTCTTTGTACTTTTTACCGAAACATAACATTTGACACAGCTCTCGACTATCACTTTTCTCGTGGAACAACAGCTGTGTCCATGTGTATGTGTGTAAAATGTCATATTTTAGTATTACATGTAAAAACTATTTAGAACAAACAAATGCAAATGACGCATTATACATCTCTCTTTATGTGGCATTCTCAAGGCAAACGAATGTCTTGCATAGCTAAGGTTGCACATCTCACAAAATGGCGTCAGCTGAAACGAAGATGTTGATATGAGAAAACAAGAAAGCATACCTTCATTGCGGCAAGGCAACCACCATCCTGACTATCGTTTCAAAACTATTGTTCTTATCCTCCTCTGTCTTCAACAGCTTAAAGACGAACAATGCACAGCTTTCTGCACCAATGACTTTGAGAGCTGCCAGACGAAGGATACACGTTGTTAATACATCAACACAAAACTGAAAATCACTTCGTGTATCCTAAAAGCAACTGCCACTCAGAATGCGCCTGGACGGACAGAGAGAAAAGAAAAAGACAACAATCTCGCCGTGTTGGCAAACCAGCCCTGAGGCAGATATTAACATCTCGATCGCATCTCAGACTGGTCTGACCAACGTCTTGATCGTGTATCTGTGTGTGTTGGTTGTGTGACTGTTTAAATGCAATGGCGTTCCTGTGTGTGTGTGTGTGTGTGTATGTGTGTGTGTGTGTGTGTGTGTGGTATGTTTGTGTGTGTGTGTGTGTGTGCACGGTGTGTAGTGTGTGCCACGGTGTGTGTGCCAGTGTGCGTGTGTGTGTGTGTGATTATGCGTGCGTGCATGTGTGTGTGTGTGTACGTGGTTTTTTTTTGTATGTGTGTCTGCGTGTGTGTGTATGCGTGTGTATGCGTGTGTGTGTGTGTGTGTGTGTGTGTGTGTGCGTGCGCACGCGGCTTACTGAAAAACCGGTGTATGCGTCACTGAGATAAGCGCTGATCATGTTTGAACCGTCATTTATCCTACATACGTGAGAGAGACACCCGTGAGATAATAATCGTTCAAATCACACGTGTGTATATCATGTAAATGAGGTCATGTCAAGCAAGTCTGGCAGGGACCTGTTTTTCCACTGCTTATGATGCCAAGTCACCGAGACAAACGTAATTATAGAAGAACAAAAATTGCGCTCGCTAATTACCCTCGATGAATCTTTAGAACTAACACGTCACGCCAAACTTTCAGAGTGACGTTTCTTTGCTTTGACGTAATAGATTGCACGAGGCTTTTGAAGAGATCGAGGTTCCAAAACAAGCGTCTTCAATTTAGCTGCCTCGAATGCAGGACATTTTCAGTAAAATACACGTAAGTACAGTATGTAGGATAAACAGAATACTACATGGCTTGCTGTGTCGTACCAGATTTACACTCGTTGCTTTTTCAAATAGTGAACAGCTCGCTTTCGCCCGCAGTTCAATATTTAAAAAAACAACTCGTGTAAATCTGGTACGACACAGCAAGCCATGTAGTATTCTCTATGTCACCCATATAATTTTTAAAGCCACCAACCTAGTGTCCGTTTGGTCAATGATCCGTTCACCTTCCACCCTATGAAATACTTCCCAAAGCACCCACCAAACCATGCACACTGTTTTCTATATTCACGCAAACGCGATGCGACCACTTACGTATAACTTCCCCATTGCGCTGGTCACGCGGGTGAGGAAATCTTTATACTACAGATCGACCATCGCAGCTTGAGGCGAGCTTCGGTCCAGAGAAGGGGTGTCATTTGCATAGATCGCGTTCTGCCCCTGGCGACAGGCAAGTTCAAACTGTCTTGCCGACGCGTCTTTGAGACCTAGATGTGGCTGTGAGAGAGAAGGGAGGAGGGAATTTCCATGCTTCACACATTCATGCCCTGCTCCTCTTTCGCCCCGGGCAAATAGGCAGGTTGAAATTCTATCGCCGAAGTGGTTTTGGACGTGTGACGTGTAGTTGAGAGGGAAGGGGGTGGTGTGAGCTAGCATGCGGTCTTACATACCTGTGTCTATATAGCTGCTATTGCCATTGACAATTAATAGACAGTTTGAATTGACTCGCCAATGCGAAAGCACCGCGTTCGGACAACCAAAGTCGGGTGACGAAGCGTTGGTCCGACTGGCTCATGTCCGAACGCGGTGCTTAGGGAGGTCAGCACCGTCATTGGGCAACTCACCGTGTGAAGAGGCACAGTGGGCCGACTGACATCTTGTTCATCAAACCTGGGGCAGGTTTCATAGGCAACACAGTCAGTCAACTGTAGTTGAACGAGTGAAATGCAGTAATCCGACAAAATCGGGTTTCATAAGAAAGATTTCAATCGGGCGACTGTGCCTCTTCGCACGGGGAGTTAATTAGTTGCCCAAATACAGCACGCCCTCCCAAAGCCCCGGGGCGTTCGGACAAACGCAGTCAGGTGACAAGATGTGACCACCGCGAGGCAATACAAGAAATTCAGTTGATCCCAGGATCAACACGAGCCGAAACATTGACAATATCAAAGAAACAGGGAGTTCTACACCTGTTGGTACAGGTAAACAAAATAATAGTGTTGATGTGTCCTGTTAAATTGTCTTTTCGGCGTTTGTACATAAATGGGAAATAACAACTATCGCAATATCAAGGAAGAAGATTGTTGTGAAAGTAATGCAATAATGAATAAGAGCTCAATAATGAATAAGACCTATTGGCTTAACAGAAAGGATGAAGGCTACTCTACCTTTATGGAAGTGATGCAATAATACTGGTATTGGTGACAGAAATATGTTTTCCACCAAGAAACCGATCGATCAACCAAGGAACCAAAAGACAGAGCGAGCGATAGACGTTGCAACAGGTAGGAATGGTATTGTTTTTGGTCTGAATGAGCGTGATACAGTGGCATGTCACAGTGAAGAAGGGAAAGTAGTAAAAGTAGTTATAAATAGAAATGAATGAAATCAAAGTGTATGATGCAAATAACTTTATTTAAAATTATCACTGAGTCACAAAATAATAAAGCAAGAAAGAATACAGTGTTAGTGAAACTGTTGTAAATGGCAAAATGCTGTTGCCATGAATACACATTTGAATGCTAGTAATGTAGCACCAATATATGACATTGCCTGTTGTAAATGGCAAAATGGTTTATGATAGAGATTTACAGTTTCACTCCAACAAAAAATGTAAGCTTACTTCGTAGCTTTCGGTAGCTGTTGCCATAAATACCCAAAGACACTGGCATACAAATAATATAGCATCAATATAGGACATTGTATTGATATTACCTACAATGATATCTGTCGTCAAGGTTAACAAATGCTGACTAGATGTAACAAAATAGATACAATATTATAATACTAAAGTGAGTGCTTAGTCATGCAGAGTGGCGTTTGCATAGAATTGAAGTCTATTCGTCACGAGGGTGAACAGCATGATAACTTTCCTGTATAATACTTCTTCAAAAGGAACACTTTATTATATTTAAATATCTGGGAAATTGTGGTTAAAAGACTTCGTTACTTCTTGATTGTTATTTACTATTATATTGAAGTGAATAGCAAAACGCTGTATTTGAAAACAGCATGGGATTTATATATATATTGGTATCAGGTAATGCCCTAGTTTTTACAAATTGTAGCAAAGTCGATTAACTTTACTATGTACGATGTTTGCTTGCAAATTACAACACAAACGCGAAAAACTTAACTATTTGTAGAGTTCTAAGGCATTGCAGACAAAGCAACTGCAAGAAAGTCAGGTTTTAGCAGTGTGAAAATCCGCTGAAAACGGTCTTATATCCCTTCCGTTAACATGGCTTCGTCCGGCCATACATGTAGGCTCTTATGACACTGACCCTGAGCTGACCCTGAGGCACTGAAAAGGTTTTCACGAAAAAAGTCTCTCGAAGAACGAAATGGGTTCGGTGCATTTGTCAGTCTGTCACATGTTGAAGGGCCCCATACGTACTGTCGTGTTTTTCCCAAACCTAGTGCACTACCGTTCTCCCGAGATAAGTTACTTCTGTTTTGTTCCGGTTTTTCTCTCCAATTGACACCATGTATGAGAGATGAAACAGAAAAGCCTGTTGTCAAAATGCAAAAATTTGGAGGTAAAAACGAAACAAAACAAAAGTAACTGTTCTCATGACAACGGCAAACAACGACACCGCCCCCAGCTAATTCAAGAAATAACCCCTCCTGCTAGGTACACGTGCACTCAAGTTAACCTCTGCTTTGACCTGTGTGCCAAGAGTGAGATGAGAGAGAGCAGAGACACACACAGACCAGATTAATAGGTGCTTGATTTTGGTATTTTGATTTTACATAACATTAAACCTTTCTTATTATTATTATTATGGTGAGCTTATATAGCGCGAACCACAATTAACTGTGCTCTCCGCGCTTTACATATTCATTTCTGCCGTGTGAAATGGAATTTGTTTACAGACAGACAGACAAACAAACATTTTTTACACACAATATATAACGCATTCACATCGACCAGCAAACCTCAAGCCTGTTAGGCGAGCATTCACCTTTCGCGGCCTTTATTCCAAGTCACACGGGTATTTGATGGACATTTTTATCTATGCCTATACAATTTTGCCAGGAAAGACCCTTTTGTCAAT
This sequence comes from Littorina saxatilis, assembly GCF_037325665.1. NCBI lineage: Eukaryota > Metazoa > Mollusca > Gastropoda > Littorinimorpha > Littorinidae > Littorina > Littorina saxatilis. The sequence goes on from NC_090258.1 coordinate 34,486,623, forward strand.
CGTGGGATCTTTAACGTGCACACCCCAATATAGTGTACACGAAGGGACCTCGGTTTTTCGTCTCATCCGAAAGACTAGCACTTGAACCCACCATCTAGGTTAGGGAAGGGGGGAGAAAATAGCGGCCTGACCCAGGGTCGAACACGCAACCTCTCGATTCCGAGCGCAAGTGCGTTACCACTCGGCCACACAGTCCCATGGGGTTCATGGTCATGGCAACAGCCTTAATAATATTATATCATGTATAATATTACATTTCAGCATATGTGAATTACATGTCATCATACCAAACTGTCATACATTTTTATTCCCACATCATTCTGATTGATCACAACCAAACCTACTATCAGTGGACACATCCAAATACAAGCGCCTGTTCTTGACAACTTGCGACTGATCTAAAAATAAAAACCAGTGCAATTTCCTCGGTCTGGCTTTGCCACGACACTCACGGTTTGGCCTGTAGGTAAAATGTACAATGTATTTTCTGATTTGTGCACAAAAGCTTTTTTCTTTTTTTTTAACATAACAATGTTTAATGTCATTGTTTGTTTAAAAGACCATGGTCACATTTGTAAAAGAAATGTTAAATTAGAAAATAAATAACATTTTGGTTCATGATTTTTCCTACACCTGTGCTGAAAAAAAGAAATAAAAATGTCGGTATATAAGTCACTCAAATACAGCAATGCATGAATGGCTCGGTTTGAGTTTGTTGCGGTTGACCCTGCACAAATCGACCTATGATGTTTTTGTTCAACAATTTTGCCGTCACCCCTCCCATAGGGTGACGTATTCCACAACTTCCTGTGTTCCTGTGTTGCTCAGTGATTTTGTTAGAATTCAAATTCTTGTGACACACTTCTTCTTGTTCATTTCCTGTGCCTGTGATTTGTTTGAGCACATTGTGAGGTATTTCACCACAGACTACAAACGGCGACTTCCTGTCACGTGTTCGCCCATGAACAAACATTTCTCCTCCTGCACGCTACTTACCCGTCGCCAAAGACGACCCGCTGGTGCGGCTCGTCAAAAACCTGCTACGGATTTCGTCGAATAACGGCAGTTTACTAGTACAATTGCAGTTCACCGACTGCGTTGCTGTCCGATGAAACCGGACCAAACTTTCTAGCAGGCAACTATGTCGGAGGTCGAATGGTCTCCCCTTGACCGCTATATTGTTTAAAGCCGTCTAAGAAATGCATCCCCGACAGGTTTAGAGCCATGTGAGGACTTGCAGCATGATTAGACAGTCAGAAGTGAAAGTATGCCACTTTTCCATTGGGAACTTTTGGGAACGTATGGAAACTTTTCCATTGACCAGATATGTGAGGGGGCGAATCAAGTACTGGCATGGTGTGTGTGTTAGGAAACGCTACCGTTGCTGAGCTTTGGTTCAGTTTTGTGTGTTGCATGTAGTTGACTTATTTTTACTTTGTGGGAAAGTACCGATATTATATTTTGTAAACACAATATTTATGCTTGGACGAGAATGCAGGTGAACTTTTTAGTCATGTCAAAACAAGTTGTTTACCATGCTGTTTTAGTCGTGAGTTCGTGGCGTTCGTTCGGATTAAGTGCGTCGGCACCTTTGATGCACGTCACTATTCTAGTTCATAGACGGTTCGTATATAATGTAGTTGTATCATGTTCGGTCTGGAATATTCTCGAGATTGAGTATTTACTATATATGCCAGCGCGATTTGAATGTTAAAAAAAGCTTCTATTTGAGTTCTGCTACGTTGTGCAGTTGTATGTATTGAATGCTGAATAAATCCTCGAACTCAATTTGACGAGTTGTTTTCTGCTGCTGCGAAGACGGGCGACGTAGAATAAAAGAACACAACTATACGACGTTTGAGAACTTGTGGCAATCTCAAGTGTCGTGTAACAGTGTGTGTGTATGAGTGTGTGCGTGCGTGTGTGTGTGTCACAACAGTGTATGTGTGTGTGTGTGTGTGTGTGTGTGTGTGTGTGTGTGTGTGTGTATGTGTGTGTGCGTGAGTGTGTGTGTTGTATTGAGTGCGAACGTGATTGCAGGCATGCGGCGCGCGTGTGTGTGCGAGTTGACTTTTCTTTTCCTTTGTATTATATTGACATACATGTACATTTCAATGTTCTATCATGCATTATGTATTCGTATGTCACACGCATTCCTTCTTTGCCACTACTAAAGCAAACGTGTGCAAGATGTAGAGGTTACATGCCGAGTCTCAGTGATTATAAAAAATAATGGTCGAAGTTAGCGGATCATGAAAAATGCGAGCTTTTTTATTCCCCCCTCTGCTTCTTTACCTCTGTAAACTTGTAGAGCTAGTTATTTTTCGATAAACACCCAGCAACCAAACAAATAACGACCCAGCAACAGCCTGAATCCTCGATAGCGCAATGGGTTGAGAAGCTGTTCTGCGTCGGTACTACTTTTGCGACTGAAAAGTTCCGAACGCTCTAATGTACGAAGTATACATCTCTGGAGCAAACAATACAAACATACCGCATTTAAATTAACAACTACAGGCTTGAACACATGAATCTCCATATAAAATCCATGAGTTTGGTTGTTTTCTGAATCTAGGTCTGCTGTGCACAAACGTTCATTACAAGCAAATTCCCAAGGCAAGTAACTCTCATACTTTGTCCAGCGACAAGAGTAGTTCCCCTTCAGTCAAATTTCTTTTCACTCAGTTTCTTCGACAACAGACTGCAATCCGACGGTCAGTTTTCAACAATATTTCATTTAATAAACAGATCACACGCAACCAAATGCACACATCTCATCAATTTAAACAACATAAAGCGGTTTCATACACTATTTTCCCCAGAAAACTGAACTTAATACAGTTTTTAACGTTGGAACACGGGTGCAAAAGTTCGTCTGCTAGTCCCATTTGACGAAAGAACATTATTATATTTAGTGGGGCTCGTATGTTGCAGACGCACTCATCAATCATTCACATCTTGCAACAAACATCATACTTTGTGATATTGTTCCTTATAATTATTTAAGGGATTTCAGATACAGAGCCACTTCAGAAATCGTTTTTGTTTTGTTTTTGATAGGGAATAAAAGGCTGCATTTACAGCAGACGAAGTTCGTACCAAAAGCGCTCAGCAGTAAATATTCCCAACTCAGCAAATGTAAAATTCAATGGTTTACCATGCACCAGAAGTTGTCTGCTGATAACACATGCATGAAATAAATACTCTTATGGGTATTTTTGTGTTCTGGTATTTAATTTGATCGTTTTTAGAATGTTATATATCCGCAGCATGAACATTCAAGATGGCGGCCTCCGCAACATTGCGTGTTTTGAAAACAACGTTTCTGAAGGTAAGTTTTCAAGAATACGCATCCATTCACCAATGTCACATCATTTTACTGTTTAATTCTCCCCGGGGGTCTGTTATTCATCGGGTGAAGCGCTGAAATGCAGAGACTTTGTTTAATCTTGCAATAACTCATTAGCCGGATTGTGATGCTGATAGATCTAGATCTATCTGTTGATTACAAGTAAGGAAATCATGATCGCCACGCTGGTGATTTTAAACAGATTAAACGAACTTTGAATAAAAGGCGAGGAGAAAGAGATTGTTCATGGTATGATAAATGATTAGTCCTGCCTACGTTAAGGACTTCCATAAGTCTCTAAACGGCTGAGGTGGGGAGGGGTAGAGTCAAAAACTGAGTGAGGGTAGGCCAGATAGTAGGATGACCAGCTGGAGATAAAAACACTCCACTCCCCTTGTCTTTACAGTGTTGTGATCAAACTTTCAAAGACGCTAGGTAACAGACAAAAGCATACAGTGTATGCTAATCAAATGAGATAAGTGGTTTTGAAAAATGAAGAGGTACCGCTCTTTGAGTTTTACAATTTTGATTTGTTGCTTGTTTCTCATCCTTTTGCTTATTCTAAGTTGACCGTGCATTGGTGTGAATTTTATTTTTACAGGATATATACAAGAGTTACACCACATGCCAGTTCCTGGGAACAAGCGTTCTGCATTTATTCCGGTGCCACAGAAGGGAGCTGATTTCACTAGTACTACTGTATCAAGGTTTGTTACCAAATACATCTGTGAATTTGATGGGTTTAACGAACGTACCCTCACTATGGTCAACATTCTGTTAGCGACTGTTTGAAGCGAATAAATGTAGCGGTCAGAAACTGAGAAAGATTCCAGAATCAGTTGGGTCACTGGAAACTGTGTTTGTTTGTTTTTTAACCTGAAACAGTAAGAATTATACGAATTCATGAAATACAATTTTCTTTCATTTTGGTCTGTTGTGTGAAGACTTGCTAACCCGGCTTTGACCGACTCTCTGAGATAGTAAACATTATTCAAAAACATTCAAATAAAAATTTCACTTTTCATCTTTTGTGTGAAGGGTACCCCAGGCTGATTTCCTGCACCATGGATGTAGAGGAGGCCAGACAGTCTGCTTCTCATTCCAGCTGTGTTGCGTTTTTTTCTGCTCGTGAAGTGTATCGCCACATTGCCAAAGCCATTGGCCAAGAGAAGTCACCCTGTCTGCCCATTTTGCATAGCCTTACAGGCTGTGACACTATGTCGTTCTTCAATAATCAGAAGGCTTGGGAAGTATGGCAAGCATTTGAAGACGTCACTCAAACTTTCTTCAGGTTGTCTGCTCCTCTTTGTAAGCTGAGTACCACTGACAGGGCAGCACAAGAGCTTTTTGGTGTACATTTGTAGGACAAAACCAGCAACGTACTGGGTGTAAACAGTGCTAGACGGTACCTCTTCAGTAAAATGAGCTGCCAAATTGACCATAATCCCCTTACAAGTGAGGTGCTGCTGCAGGACATGAGATTGAGAAGAGCCATCTACCTATTAGACTTCCAAACTCTGTGGGCTGGCAGTTCAAGGCTGGAAAGTGGGAGTCATTCTGGACGAGCTTTCAAGATGTATCCAGCGTGTGCCGAGAACTCATGAGGTGTGCCTGCAAGAAGAGCTGTACAACAAAACGCTGCAAATGCTGCTAAGAAGGACTGCAGAGCACAGCTCTCTGCAAATGTGCTTGCATGCCTGTGAAAACTGTCAGCATCTAAACTGTGCAAAAATATTATTGCACCCATTTTCATACCCCAACTCAAACATTTATTCCTGTGTCATTTTATTCAAACTGTCTATGCCATTAAAGGCTCGCATCTTCGCTATCTGGCACATTTTTGTTTTTTACATCTTCATTTACGCCGGCAAAATAAGGATACCCTTGACGTGACAAAGAGATGTGACAAAAACTTCGGGTACCTTTTAAAAGGCCGACAAGAATTCCTGAGGCACAACTGGGTCACTGTTGTATACGAAGAGAAAGTCAACTTGATTATCCATCCAGAACAGGTTGTTTTATTTCGCCATCTTAATAATAATAATAATAACGATTACTTATATAGCGCGTAAACCTCGTGGTGACGAGCCCAGAGCGCTTTACACTTACACAATCATAATACAAACAAGGAAAGAGAACTAAATCCGAATAAATTCAAACATGGTCACACACACCCACACACGCACGCACACACACACGCACACACACACACACACACACACACACGCGCGCGCGCACACACTCACACACAATCTTTCTTTCGTCATTGTCAATGTTCAGGTAACCCGCAATGTCATTCCATGTACGCATACGTTATTCTAGTACAACACACACAGGCACATACACATCCTCATGAACGCCACACTTTAGTATATAATACACGTGGCAGCGCCGATGACTCACCGATCATGGGATCTCCTTCAGAGGTCTAACTTAAACATGTGTGTTTTGAGGGCTGTTCTAAAGGCAGATGGTGACTGGGAATCCCTAATGCTCCGGGGGATTTTCTCCCAGACAAGAGGTCCCTGGTACTTGAAGGATCTCTCAAATCCATAGTTAGTTGATTTTCTGTTTCTTTTTGGTTTACTAAGTACATTGGTATCTGTTGCAGAGCGAAGAGAGGAGAGGTTTGAATATTTTGATAACATCTCAGAGAGATAAGCAGGTCCTGTACCATGAAAGAAAGAGAAACAAATGCATGCAATTTTGTATTGAATACGACTTCTTACAGGCAGCCAGTGAAGGGATCTCAAAACAGGTGTGATGTGGTGTCTTTTAGGGGTCTTTGTGATTAATCTAGCGGAGTTGTTCTGTACTTTCTGCAGTTTTTCAATGAGATAGTCAAATGAACCAGAAAGAAGGGCATTTCCGTAATCTAGCCTTGAAAGAACGAGAGAGCAAATGAGGGTTTTTGTAGCATCGGAAGAAAGGCAGTGGCGGATGGAGCTAATTTTTCTCAGTTCATAGTAGGCATTTCTACAGACAGTGGAGACTTGTTGTTTGAAGCAGAGAGTTTCGTCGAAGATGACACCGAGGTTTCGTACTTGAGAAGCCAACTGAATATCAGTTCCAGCTATAGAGATTTGGGCAGGAAGGGATGGTTCTTTTTTAAGAGAAGGGGGTACAACTAGCATGATCTCGGTCTTGTCGTCATTAAGTTTCAATTTATTTTCGGTCATCCACAATTTCAAGTCAGAGATGCAGTTCTTAGTTGTCTCGATTGTGTTGGGGAGGTCAGTAATAGGGCCAGATTTTTGTAACTGAGTGTCATCAGCAAAGCTTTCATAGGAAACAGAGTGGCGAGAGATGACATTAGATATTGGTTTCGTGTACATGATGAATAGCACCGGGCCAAGTACAGATCCTTGGGGGACACCGAAAGTCAACGGGGATGGAGCAGATTGGAAGCCGTCAATGGAGACTATCTGAGAGCGGTCTGTGAGGTAGGACTTGCATATTTCTAGTGTTGTGCCATTGTACCTACTGATGTATGTGTCGATCTCACGGATGAGATGTTTATGTGTCAAATTTGAGGGATACCCAAGTCAACTAAAATCCATGTATTTTAGCAATGACCAAGTGGGTTGCGTTGAAACTTTCAGGAATGTGTGTCTACACACGAGGCGTAGTTCAACCGTTTGAGTACACTTTCAAATCTTCACGAAATAATATTTTAAAAACTGCCACAGGTTTGTTGACTTACATCCCACATATTTTTGACTTCGCATGTATATATATGACAGATGGTTGTTTCAAGTACATGTACTGCCAAAGTTTCTTTTGAGTATAGACACTTGCCGGAATGTGCTAGTTGTGTAAACACATGAGAACAAACAACGTTTTCGAAATACAGCGATTATGAATTTTAGTCGACTTTTGAGTTGATACATTACATTTTTATCAGTTTTATTTTGGGGGTACCCTTATTTGGGCGGCGGTCAAATAACCCATGTAAAGGCCACCTTTTATCTTAAAAGTGTTCCAGTTAGCCAAGTTGAGTGCCCTCAATAGCATACATTGAATATAACAGCACAGGAATGAATGTTTTCGTTTTGGTATGAAAATTGGTGCAATATATTTATTTTTGCACAGTTTAGGTAATCCACAAATTCTTCAACCCTGCCACCCACACCGTCCAATCATTCTCTGCACCAACAATTTTGTTTAAAAATGTTTTTGTGTTAGTTTCTATTGCAAGAGAATGTCTTGTAGCATCAAAAATGCCTAAATACCCTTTTATTGGCGGCCATTTTGAAAATTGAAAAAAAAACTACTGATTTCTTAATTTTTTCACGGTGGCTCTGTATCAGGTTTTGTTAAGCAAAAGCAAATGTCCATTTACGCCAAATTTGCTGTTAATCACATGAAGTGAAATATGCCTAACATACCCAACCGTTTACACTGGCGGCCATTTTGAAAAATTGTTTAAAAACTACCAATTTTATTTAATTTTTTGCGATGGCTCTGTATCAGGTTTTGTTAAGCACATAAAACTCTTCATATTTGCTAAATTTGGTGTTTGTTGCATGATTTGAATGATTTTGCAACATAGGAGCCCCACTATATCCTAACCGATACCAAAACACACATTATTCCCCCCTGTCATAAAGTGATTTGCATGTGAAATAAATGAAATTGCTTTCATATGTACGTGTTCTGCCCTATTGCACTGTCTCTACCCTTTTCACACCAAACGCTTCAACAACAGAATTTGGGAGGAGCACAGGCTCATTATTTCCTCAACCAAAACAACATACTTCTTCACTTCAAATACATCAATACGAATCAACTTTTCGACACACAGTTCACACAATCTTTTAGCTTTCACTCAATGCATGTAAATACATATTATAAAGATACTTTCTCAAATATAGACTAACGCACAAAAGAAGGTACTGACAGACACTCACGAGTTCGAATCACGGCTCACTGCATGTCGCCAGTTTCACTTCCTTGTGTCGCTGAATCCTCGTAGAATAATGAATTCCCAAAAACTCTCACTGTAGATGCCAACACACACACCTTTCACGTTTCTCCCCGAGAAACCCTTCCGCCATTAGCGAAAACAACCGTCGTCAGCTACGACCGGTAACGACGAAGACTCCTTCGTCTAGTCATCCTGCGCCGATGTGGTCCCTTGCTCGCCACCATCGTCCCGCGCTCTTCCGTGTAAGGTCCCTCCCTCGTACACGCCATGGAAAACCCTCATGGAAACTCCTAAAGAATTTAACCAAGTCTTAATACAACATTCTCTAAAACCATCTCTTCTTCCAAACGTTCATGTACCAACTCATACATTCTCGTTCATTCTACGTTCACATTCCGTCCACATTCAATATCCAAACTAATACTTAATCTATGAATAACACTACCATACAAAGCATCACCGTCTTAAACATAACATAAATGCGTAACATTTATGTTCAAGAAATTCCCCATGAAAACCCGTGATACACTTACATCAAGAATTCTCTCAAAGCTTCACACTAAGATTTGGTGCACTTTGTATACACTAACCTTTACACTCCAGCTATGTATTCCAACGTCAATAATATACAACATAGTAAATCATTTACCTTAAGAGACCCGTCTCTTGAAAGAGTACTTGTTCCCAGAACAAGACCGACACGCGCCGACAACCTTCCCGGTTGAAAATCTCAAACGCTGTGACGTTATTAACCCCAGACCAGCTACATGTCTCAAAACACAGCTCATCTCAAGCTAAAGCCAGTTTTGCGTGGAACGCACAAACACGAGAATAACGCTCTCCAGTCTCTACGCCTCTCTCTAAAACATTTAGGGAGGTTAAAATCACGACGTTGTTCACATCACAAATTATGCTACTCACATCTTTGTGACACCCCCTCTGCTTCTTTCTCTCTGTAAACTTGTAGGGCTAGGTATTTTTCGGTAACTTACCCAACAACCAAAATCACTTACCCAACAACGGGCCTGAATCCTCGATAGCTCATGGGTAGAGACTGTACACATTGTGGATCTACTTTTTCAATCAATCAATCAATCAATGAGTCTTATATCGCGCATATTCCGTGGGTACAGTTCTAGGCGCTCTGCAGTGATGCCGTGTGAGATGAAATTTTATACGGCCAGTAGATTGCAGCCATTTCGGCGCATATTTACCTTTCACGGCCTATTATTCCAAGTAGACAATTATTAACTGTGCCTAAGCAATTTTGCCAGGAAAGACCCTTTTGTCAATCGTGGGATCTTTAACGTGCACACCCAATGTAGTGTACACGGGGGGAGGTTCGGACTTGACTCCGTGAAATAAATTTCCGCCGAACCTGGGATCGAACTCACGCTGACAGCGGCCAACTGAATACAAATCCAGCGCGCTACCAACTGAGCTATATCCCCGCCCAAAAGTTCAGAACACTCTAATGTACAAAATATACATTTCTGGAGCAAACAATACAACCATACCGCATTTAAACCAGCAACTACAGGCTTGAACACATGAATCTCAATATAAAATCCATGAGTTTGGTTGTTTTCTGAATTCAGATCTGCCGTGCACAATCGTTTATCGCTAGCAAGATTCCAAGGAAAAGTAACTCTCATACTTTGTCTAGCGACACGAGTAGTTCCCCTTCCAGATTTCGGCTGCATCGACAAGACTGCAATCCGACGGTCAGTTTTCAACAATATTTCATTTTATAAACAGATCATACGCAATCAATTGCAAACATTTAATCAACTTAATTAAAGAACATGCAGCGGTTTCATACACTATTTTGCCCCAGAAAACTGAACTTCATACAGTTTTTAACGTTGGAACACGGGTGTAAAACTTCGTCTGCTAGTCACATTCGAGGCCGGAAAGAACATTTCCTGAGCGATACCAAAACATGAACAGAACACACACTATCTGCCTTTACCGCCACAACAGAATGACAACATAACTGTGTACTTGATTTTAGTTCAAAACATGGAAACTGACAAGAAGTGTTAACAAAATTGAATGATTTGCACGGAACTATACAACCGCGCATTATAATCGAGGTAGACTGGTTGGGTGAATATGATTCGATCAAACTTTCGCACAAAAACTCCTCTTTTCTTTGAATAACTGAAGAAAGGAGGAATAAAGAGGTTACATACCTCGTCTCAGTGATTATCAAAAATAATGGTCTCAGTTCGCGGTCATGAAAAAGCTCGCTGAAGCTCGCATTTTTCATGATCCGCAAACTTCGACCATTATTTTTGATAATCACTGAGACTCGGCATGTAACCTCTACATATCTGCCTTTGCCGCCACAGTAGAATAACAGCATATCTGTGTACTTGATTTTAGTCCAAAATAGGAAAACTGACAAGAAGTGTTAACAGAATGGAATGATTTGCACGGAACTATACAACCGCGCATTAATCGATCGCCTGCGCAGGTTGACTGGTTGAGTGAATAGGATTCGATCAAACTTTCGCAAAAAAACTCGTCTTTTCTTTGAATAACTGAAGAAAGGAGGAATAAAGAGGTTACACACCTCGTCTCAGTGATTATAGAAAATAATGGTCTCAGTTCGCGGTCATGAAAAAGCTTGCTAAAGCTCGCATTTTTCATGATCCGCTAACTTCGACCATTAATTTTAATAATCACTGAGACTCGGCATGTAACCTCTACGTATAAGCAATGTTGTAATTAGTAATACTGTATGATTGCGATTGACAATTGTCCTTTTATTGTCTTTATTTTTACATTTAGTCAAGTTTTGACTAAATGTTTTAACGTAGAGGGGGAATCGAGACGAGGGTCGTGGTGTATGTGTGTCTGTCTGTCTGTGCGTATGTGTGTGTAGAGCGATTCAGACCAAACTACTGGACCGATCTTTATGAAATTTGACATGAGAGTTCCTGGGAATGATATCCCCGGACGTTTTTTTTTCTTTTTTTCGATAAATACCTTTGATGACGTCATATCCGGCTTTTTGTAATTGATTGAAATTTTGGCTAAGCAATCTTCGACGAAGGCCGGACTTCGGTATTGCATTTCAGCTTGGTGGCTTAAAAATTAATTAATGACTTTGGTCATTAAAAATCTGAAAATTGTAAAAAAAATAATTTGTTTTTAAAACGATCCAAATTTACGTTCATCTTATTCTTCATCATTTTCTGATTCCAAAAACATATAAATATGTTATATTCGGATTAAAAACAAGCTCTGAAAATTAAAAATATAAAAATTATTATTAAAATAAAATTTCCGAAATCGATTTAAAAACAATTTCATCTTATTCCTTGTGGGTTCCTGATTCCAAAAACATATAGATGTGATATGTTTGGATTAAAAACACGCTCAGAAAGTTAACAAGTCGCGTAAGGCGAAAATACAATATTTAGTCAAGTAGCTGCCATTTTTCAGCAAGACCGTATACTCGTAGCATCGTCAGTCCACCGCTCATGGCAAAGGCAGTGAAATTGACAAGAAGAGCGGGGTAGTAGTTGCGCTAAGAAGGATAGCACGCTTTTCTGTACCTCTCTTTGTTTGAACTTTCTGAGCGTGTTTTTAATCCAAACATATCATATCTATATGTTTTTGGAATCAGGAACCGACAAGGAATAAGATGAAAGTGTTTTTAAATTGATTTGGACAATTTAATTTTGATAATAATTTTTATATATTTAATTTTCAGAGCTTGTTTTTAATCCGAATATAACATATTTATATGTTTTTGGAATCAGCAAATGATGGAGAATAAGATAAACGTAAATTTGGATCGTTTTATAAATTTTTATTTTTTTTTACAATTTTCTGATTTTTAATGACCAAAGTCATTAATTAATTTTGAAGCCACCAAGCTGAAATGCAATACCGAACCCCGGGCTTCGTCGAAGATTACTTGACCAAAATTTGAACCAATTTGGTTGAAAAATGAGGGCGTGACAGTGCCGCCTCAACTTTCACGAAAAGCCGGATATGACGTCATCAAAGACATTTATCAAAAAAATGAAAAAAACGTTCGGGGATTTCATACCCAGGAACTCTCATGTCAAATTTCATAAAGATCGGTCCAGTAGTTTAGTCTGAATCGCTCTACACACACACACACACACACACACAGACACACACACACACGCACACACACACGCACATACACCACGACCCTCGTTTCGATTCCCCCTCGATGTTAAAATATTTAGTCAAAACTTGACTAAATATAAAAAGAATAGAGATAAAGAAAAGCGTGCTATCCTTCTCAGCGCAACTACTATTTATTTATTTATTTATTTTTATTTACGAGGATTTATATCGCGCACGTATCTCACCACACAAGGCGACTCAAGGCGCATGTCACCTATGTTACCCCGCTCTTCTTGTCAATTTCACTGCCTGTGCATCGAGCGGTGGACTGACGATGCTACGAGTATACGCTCTTGCTGTAAAAATGCAGTGAGTTCAGTTTCATTCTGTTAGTTCGACAGCTTGACTAAATGTTGTAATTTCGCCTTACGCGACTTGTTATGTCTTAGTTTAGCAGGGACAGATTGTAAGACTAGGCGTGAGCCTAAAATCTCCATCCTTGAGTAATAAAGTTCGTTCGTTCGTTCGTTCGTTCGTTCGTCTCTCTCTCTCTCTCTCTCTCTCTCTCTCTCTCTCTCTCTCTCTCTCTCTCTCTCTCTCTCTCTCTCTCTCTCTCTCTCTCTCTCTCTCTCTCTCTCTCTGTGACTGTCTGTGTTTGCGAGGGTGTCTGTCTGTCTGTGTGACTTCATGACTGTCAAAGTACATGTCTGTCTGCCGTTCTGTACATTTATTTAAAGGCCAGCTAGTGTAAGTCATCATAAGTCATCCGCGAGCTTTAAGTATCGCCATGCACCAGGTTTGTACGGTATGTTTTGCTGTGTTTGGTTTTGTATTGTCCTTTTAGTCTTCCATGGTTGTAGTCGTGCATCTTCGTATTCTGTTACATTTACCTTTTTTCGTATCTCTCTTGGAATTAAAGGCACACACCTTTCCTGTGAAAACAGTTGAGATGATCATCTCCGGTCTGGCCCAGGCTCTAACATGGGATACGACCATCCCTCAATTTGGTAACCTTCCACAAATAAACAGCCTGGGTCATCTCTGTGCACAGTGGCAATTATTTCACGAGTCCAGCTAACAGTTTGTTTTTTTAGGAAATTATTTCATTAAGAAATATATACCACCGCAAGCAGTCAGGTCGCTGACGTTAGGTAGTGTGGTCAAGTGGAAGGATGGTCTTATCCGTTGTACAAGCCTGGCCACAGCTGATCGAGACGGTAAGCTCAACTGGTTTTTGCGAGAAGGAGCCGTGTGCCTTTGAATCATCAGCTTGTATCCATGCAAGGTGAGCACAAGCCGCCTCATCGAGATCTGGAAGATACTGAACGCATCTGATGACGTCATCTCGCTAGACAGTGGTGCTGTGGTCAGCATCTTTCCTGGACCGGGTAAAGAGCAGCAGGTTAGTTATGTCCCTTTAGTTTACATTACCTGGGTCGAGTCGTGTCAAGGTCGATCACTTCAGGTGGTGCTAGGTGAGAAGGGCTGGATTCCTTTTTTTTCAAAGAATTATATATATTTCGAATGAGCTGTTCTTCGTCACCTCATGCGACCGCATGATCTGAATCGCAAATTAGAAGCTGAGTCATGTCAAGGTCAATCAGCTAATTATAGTTTGGGTCAAACACATCAGGCTGAAAGTATTTTCAAATCAGATATTACCCCCTCCTTTTCTTTGTTTTTAATATATTTTTATCATCTTTGACAGGCCACAGCTGATTGTTAGATCAGTTTGACCGAATGATTGATTGATTGATTGATTGATTGATTGATTGATTGATTGATTGATTGATTGATTGATTGATTGATTGATTGATTGATTGATTTCCTTGTGTGTCCTTCCTTCAAGGTGTACGACAAGTTGAAGAACTTCCACCCCAACCTGACAATGTATCGGCAGAGCGATCTCCCCGACAGGTGGCACTACAAGCGTGGCCGCTACGTGGCGCCACTGACAGCTGTTGCCGACCTGGGATGGTTCATCATGACTGTAAGTGTATCATTAAATGAACCAGAGATGCGTACATACACACATACACACATATGCAGTAGCTTTGCACTTACCACTTTATTGCCCAAAGAACTAGTGCGTGAAATTGGTTCAGCATTAATTTTGTGCGACATACAGGCACAAATAAACGAGGGAGGGGGGGGGGGGTTGGGGGGTGGGGGGAGAGGGGAGGGGGAGGGAAAGAGAAGGAAAGAAAGAAAGAAGAAAGAAACGGTACACGGCTTTATTCCCCCCTCTGCTTCTTTACCTCTGTAAACTTGTAGGGGTAGTTATTTTTCGATAATGACCCAGCAACCAAACAAATAACGACCCAGCAACAGCCTGAATCCTCGATAGTGCAATGGGTTGAGAAGTTGTTCTGTTTCGGTACTACTTTTTGCGACTGAAAAGTTCCGAACGCTCTAACGTACGAAGTATACATCTCTGGAGCAAACAATACAAACATACCGCATTTAAATTAACAGCTACAGGCCTGAACACATGAATCTTCATATAAAATCCATGAGTTCGGTTGTTTTCTGAATCTAGATTTGCCGTGCTCAAACGTTCATCACAAGCAATTTCCCGCAAGGCAAGTAACTCATACTTTGTCTAGCGACAAGAGTAGTTCCCCTTCTTTTCACTCAGTTTCTTCGACAACAGACTGCAATTCGACGGTCAGTTTTCAACAATATTTCATTTAATAAACAGATCACACGCAACCAAATGCACACATCTCATCAATTTAAACAACATAAAGCGGTTTCATACACTATTTTCCCCAGAAAACTGAACTTCATACAGTTTTTAACGTTGGAACACGGGTGCAAAAGTTCGTCTGCTAGTCCCATTTGACGAAAGAACACAAGCGATACCAAAACATAAACAGAACACACAATATCTGCCTTTGCCGCCACAGCAGAATAACAGCATATCTGTGTACTTGATTTTAGTCCAAAATAGGAAAACTGACAAGAAGTGTTAACAGAATGGAATGATTTGCACGGAACTATACAACCGCGCATTAATCGATCGCCTGCGCAGGTTGACTGGTTGAGTGAATAGGATTCGATCAAACTTTCGCAAAAAAACTCGTCTTTTCTTTGAATAACTGAAGAAAGGAGGAATAAAGAGGTTACACACCTCGTCTCAGTGATTATAAAAAATAATGGTCTCAGTTCGCGGTCATGAAAAAGCTCGCTAAAGCTCGCATTTTTCATGATCCGCTAACTTCGACCATTATTTTTAATAATCACTGAGACTCGGCGTGTAACCTCTACGTACATGTACCAGTTGCTTAATAATAACAACCTTAAAGGCACACTTCTTCTTGTGAAAACAGTTGGGCTCTCCATCGCAGATCTGACCAGGCCTTTACATGGGTCGTACACTGACCAGGCCTTTACATGGGTCGTACACTGACCAGGCCTTTGCATGGGTTGTATACTAACCAGGCCTTTACATGGGTCGTACACTAACCAGGCCTTTACATGGGTCGTACACTGACCAGGCCTTTACATGGGTTGTACACTGACCAGGCCTTTACATGGGTCGTACACTGACCAGGCCTTTACATGGGTCGTACACTGACCAGGCCTTTACATGGGTCGTACACTGACCAGGCCTTTACATGGGTTGTACACTGACCAGGCCTCTACATGGGTCGTACACTGACCAGGCCTTTACATGGGTCGTACACTGACCAGGCCTTTACATGGGTTGTACACTGACCAGGCCTTTACATGGGTCGTACACTGACCAGGCCTTTACATGGGTCGTACACTGACCAGGCCTTTACATGGGTTGTACACTGACCAGGCCTTTACATGGGTCGTACACTGACCAGGCCTTTACATGGGTTGTACACTGACCAGGCCTTTACATGGGTCGTACACTGACCAGGCCTTTACATGGGTTGTACACTGACCAGGCCTTTACATGGGTCGTACACTGACGTGTTTCAGCCAGAAATATTAAAGTACAACCGGAGAGACAGCCACAAAGGCTACCACGGCTACGACCCACAGCACACACAGATGCAGGGCATTTTCCTCGCCACGGGCCCCGGAAAGAAACCGACACTGAAAGGTGCCCGGTATAGCTCAGTTGGTAGAGCACTGGATTTGTAATCTCATATATTT
This sequence comes from Littorina saxatilis, assembly GCF_037325665.1. NCBI lineage: Eukaryota > Metazoa > Mollusca > Gastropoda > Littorinimorpha > Littorinidae > Littorina > Littorina saxatilis. Next base: position 34,503,143 of record NC_090258.1, read on the forward strand.
CATGGTCATTAACTTCTTTAGAAGAGTATATCTCGTCCGTGTTTCAGCCAGAAGCATTGAAGGTCACAGGTTCGAATCCGAGTCGGGAAGGACACGGGTCAACGCGACTCAGTTGCTGCTAGCTTTCCACTGGCAGGAAGCGACCCAAATTTTCCAGCGATATACACAAAATAAATATGAAAATTAAAATGAAATGGTTTATGAAACTTGAATTGTAGACAAAACAAAACATCCACAAGTAGAACGACATGACGATCTTTGTAAAGTCAATATAACGATCACCCACACGAACGACCAAAAGTGGTCTTTATAGACAGGTGGTTGCTATGAAAAGGTGAATTATATAGAAGAAAACTGGTATCATTCTTTATTTTGAAACGTTACCACTCCGGCCGGCCATCTGTTTGGCGGATCAGTGCATAACAGCAGTAGGCACAAGAAAAATGTTCATTCAAAATGAACAGCGTCGATGCAATGTCCACCAAAGATTTATTTTGGGAAGTGTTAAAGGTTAGGGTCAAAAGTTAATGAATTGCATGTTGTGCTGGATATATAAATTGTTTATTTCAGTCAATGCTTGATTCATAAGTACATTTTTCAGCATGGTGCATCTACAGGAGGGTGCTCCAACAATGATGCATAGTGCCAACATTTAGCGCAAACTTTTCACAACAGTGCATTATTACCACAAAGCGCATACAGCGATTATATAGTAGCAAGTTGCACTAAACATTTGAACAAAATGCATTTTGTTCAAATGTTAACAGCACAGCACCAAGTTTTGCATAAGTGCACAACAGCACTGACCATTTCACAAAAGTGCATAACAGCTGTGACAATTTTACAAAAGTGCATTGACCATTTCAGGCAGATGGCTAACATGCAGATTTCGCTTTTGTCTGTCTTTCTTTGAAAAGTAGGCATGTTCAAGATCGATGAAGTCATGAGCAATTGGGTTAGATGACAGAAAAGATTCAAAAACGTCAGATTCAGTTAGATGACAGAAAAGATTCAAAAACGTCAGATTCAGTGTTTTGGGCACTGTTGAACAGGAACATTCTCTCCTGTTCAACAAATGTGGGTTCAATTCAAAAGCAACATTGTCACAGATAGGCTAGTGTTACATTTCTGTAAAGTTTCAAAAACATCTTCCATGTTTTGGTTACTGTTGAACAGAGGCATATTTTCCTGTTCAAAAAAGTCTGACACAAATTGTCGTAGTTGTGGGTTAAGGTTCGATCTATACTGTCCTTCAAACGAGTCGTAGAACCGTCATTGTCACAGATAGTGTTACATTTCTGTTTTGCATTCAAACGAGTCGTAGAAGTAGTAGTACATTTGCGTTTGGTTGTTTTTTCTTTTAGATTCCTGTCACTCATACTAGCAGTATTGATTGAGGTACATAAATCTGTTGATGTACAGGGATGACTTGTTTGTAATGAATCCTTGTTTCCTCCACATTGAGTTTGCATTGCAGTTGGACAGAAATGAACAGGTGTTAATTGATAAACACATTGATAATGGCTTTTGAGAAAATCAATCAATTCTGCAAAGGAATTAACTTGATGACATCAAAACTGCAGCGCCATTTGAAGAATGGTTACCATTTCTGTTTCTTTGATGGGAATCAAACAAATAAAAACATTGACTATCCAAGTTACCATGAATGGCAATAGTTGACTCCTGAAAAGTAGCAAGGATATAATTTGAGACGATAAACGCCTGATGCAATCCCTCCTCAAGGTCAGTCAACTCAAAACCTTCATCATTCGCAACATCAGTAGGCAACACAGCGGCATTCGTATGTCCAGAAATCATGTCGAAAAAATATTACATTTCAAAAGCATGTCCAACCACAGTTGTTGGCAAGTGTTCGTGTCCGAAGTAGCCTTCAGTGTGTGTATATGTATTCATGTGACAGAGAACGTGACCTCATTGTTCAATCCTCTCTCTCTCTTCTTTCTCATTCGAACGCACACACGCAAGAACGTAGCCTACGCACGCATGCACGCGCACGCACACACACACACACACACACACACACACACACACACACACCCCGCTGACGCACACGGCAAACCACGCACACACACTGTGACTGTCGGCAAGCATCTCTTTTTGTTTTCTTTACCTTTGTTTATTGTGTTTTCGATATTTGTGTTTATTTTTTGCTTGACTTATCTGTTTTATTTTAATGTTTGCTATCCACATCGTGTGATAAATGTTTCTTCTCAGTCTCCGAGTCAGTTTAGTCAGTTTCTGCACGCCGTTTTGGTACTCCTTGTTTTTCTAACTGGTGTATTGTGCGCGACTGATTTGCGGATTTATTTTTATTCCTTTCATATGCAGTTGAAGTGTTGTGGGTGTTATTGTCTGTATATGCTATGTTGCGTCTGTGTATGCCTACAAGAATTTTGGGTGTAATGTGCCTGTGGTCTGCTCGCAGTCGAGCACAGAAAACATGGCGGCGCCCTGTAGGCAAATTCGTGGAAAGTCTTCCCGACCGCAGATACCAGCGTCGTCCGCGACGCTGGAATTACCGCCAACGTGCATACACCCACATACAGCCACATGTGCGCACAACGCGCACAATTAACTCAATGTAAGTTGACTGTCTTTATGCAACAGTGATGAAATGAGTACACTCGATTACTGCAATAGTATTGGGAGTGTACATTTAACGCTAAGTTCTGCGCCATGGATCAGAGAACACATTGACACCTTTGTGCCTAAAGCCTGTCCTTAATAGACTTGACCCACAAGTCAGCAGCGAATGTGATAAACGGGTTATCTCCCCTGAAAAGCGAAGCAAGCTTCGAAGATGGCGACGATGGAAAAGAGAAGAACTGTGAGCGAACTGCGAAAGGTGTGTGTGGGTGTGTGTGTGTGATGTGTGTCAGTGTGTGTGTATATGCGCGTGCTGTGTGTGATGTGTGTCAGTGTGTGTGTATGCGCGTGCTGTGTGTGTGTGTGGCTGTGCTTGCGTGAGCTTGTGTGTGTGTGTGTGTGTGAGAGAGAGAGAGAGAGCGATAGTGAGAGTAGGGTATGGTTGTTGGTGAAAGTTGAGTTGGACGCTGGGGTTGGGCGGGTGTGTGTGTCAGAGAGGGTTGTGTGTGTGGGGGGGGGTGGACTGCGTGTGTGTGTTTATTTGTGTGTGTGAGGGTTGTGTGTGTGTGTGTGGGGGGTTGACTGCGTGTGTGTGTTTATTTGTGTGTGTGAGGGTTGTGTGTGTGTGTGTGTGTGTGACTGCGTGTGTGTGTTTATTTGTGTGTGGTGTGTGTGTGCCTTTCGCCTTGTATTGAGGAAATTAAACTGCGTTTGCGTATTATGTGTGTGTTTGCAAGCGTGCGTGTATGTTAGGCATATCTCAGTAGGTGTGTGTATGTGCGCGTACGTGCAATGTGTGTGCGTGCGCGCGTGTGTTTGTGTATGTATGTATGTGTGTGTGTGTGTGTGTGTGTGTGTGTGTGTGTGTGTGTGTGTGAGAGAGAGAGAGAGCGATAGTGAGAGTAGGGTATGGTTGTTGGTGAAAGTTGAGTTGGACGCTGGGGTTGGGCGGGTGTGTGTGTCAGAGAGGGTTGTGTGTGTGGACTGCGTGTGTGTGTTTATTTGTGTGTGCAGTGTGAGGGTTGTGTGCGTGTGGGGGGGGTTGACTGCGTGTGTGGGTTTATTTGTGTGTGAGAGGGTTGTGTGTGTGTGGGACTGCGTGTGTGTGTTTATTTGTGTGTGGTGTGTGTGTGCCTTTCGCCTTGTATTGAGGAAATTAAACTGCGTTTGCGTATTATGTGTGTGTTTGCAAGCGTGCGTGTATGTTAGGCATATCTCAGTAGGTGTGTGTATGTGCGCGTACGTGCAATGTGTGTGCGTGCGCGCGTGTGTTTGTGTATGTATGTATGTATGTGTGTGTGTGTGTGTGTGTGTGTGTGTGTGTGTGTGTGTGTGTGTGTGTGTGTGTGTGTGTGTGTGAGAGAGATAAACAAACTATCAAGAACAAAACAAAACTGAACAAACGAAATGTTTTCCCCCCAACTCTGATTATTGCTTGTTTCGGAGACGACTGTGATTTTGACTTTTTGAGTAAGCCTACACGAACACACAAGCTCAATACAGCCGGCAACAAGTTCGGCGGTCGGGGCAGTGAAATACTATTTCAAATAGATCTATTTCACTAAGGCCTAAAAAAAAAATAGGTGTGGTTACGGTAACCCGACCTACCCTATATTTAGGGGCCGATCCTATAACTTTTTATTACATTTGTCAAAAACAAAAACAAAACAAAAAACAGTGCAAAAAACGCAATGAAAGCGAAAGCGCCCGATACGCACACTTATTTCCCTGTCAAGTAGGTTTAATTTGTACACATTAGAAAAAAAAGTTTTAAAAAAAAAAGTGATTGCCTACCTACCTACCCTAATTTTTTTGGCTATGTTACCGTAACCACACCTATTTTTTTTTTTTGGCCTAAGAATGTCAATGGATATAGGGCAACATACTTGTTTTTTAAATCAGTGATTGATTAGATCGTCATATTTTTGTGACACTGAGACCAAACCATCAAAAAATTAGCAATAGGCCTTGAATCAAAGTCGTGCGAGATCTGACCTTGCTGCAAATGTACGTGTACGACTTGGTTGTGTTGACGTTCAACTGGTAAGCTGGGCGATTGCAGGCTTTTATCCAGCGAAGGCAGCGATCTAGATGGTACAGATGCTTTCCCGGTTTCACAAATGGGATGAATTTCACGCCAACACAGCGTTCAGGATACCTATCATCCGTTTTACATTGTCCCCAAGCACAGCGCTTGTTAGCAGCATTTGTGTGTGTTTGCTTCCTAAAACAAGGGAAGTAACTCCCAGAGTCTCGATATGTGGATATGGTACGAAGACGACTACGCGAAGTATTCTCTGAAGTATTCTCTGACGTTTTCTTCGCGTAGTCGACGTCGGGCTGAATTAAAGACCGCCTTTACGCGCCTATTTTAACTCAATGAAAGTTGCTTGTCTTCCTGCAACATTGATGAAATGAGCACACTTGCAATTGCTTATTGCGCTGGTACTGAGTGTGAAAAGCTTACCATTATCTTTGCGCATTGCGCGCACATTCTACCTCAATGTGAGTGGCGTGTCTTAATGCAACAGTGATGCAATCCCTTGGATTAATTAACTAGTTTTAGGTGTGTGACATTCACACGGAAGGTACATCAACTCACGGCGAGGGGCTGTGTATTAACAATATTGACAGAAAACATTTATTTCCTTCCGAAGACTACATGAAAACATTCATAATTTCTCATATCCACGCCGTGGATCGTGTAACTCTGCATTTGCGCCACCGCAACTTTTTCAGTGCATTACGCGGACGAAGTAGCACGCTGCAAGATAGGTCTCTCACAGAAAATGAAAATTTGTAGGACTTTCAGGCATCATCTAGATTCTTCATTAGTACATTTTAAAGAAGTATATACTCAAGGTCTAAGGTACGTGCTTTTTTAGTCGAAATGTCAGGTTTCGGCAGTTCTGAAGTCCGATTTCTGCTGGAATTGTAGCTGAAATTGCACGATTTGTCCCTTCCCTCGTAACTTCAACGAAACAGCACTAGTTGATGCATTCCCGTGATGATATCCTGTGAGCTAAACATGTCCTTTGTATTCTTGATGAATGCTGTTGCACAATTTTGTCTTTGGGTGACGCACGCGGCAAAAGAAAACACAAACAATTAGACTTCATGTTATACGCCACCGATGCTTGGTGTAATTCGCCACCGCAATTTCACGTCTTGGATGTTATTCGCCACCGCAACTGTCTAATGAATTGCATAATATGTTGAAGAGTTCAGTGATTCTGTCACTTCCAATTGAAAATATTGATTTGACACGTACGCTCACATGGTGACAATCGTACAACACACACTCACCATGTGGTACGAAGGATTAAAGCTGCTATTAGGAAATCAGAATTTGGAAAGATTTTTTTTTTTAAATTTTTGCAGATGGGCGGAATTAATTTACAGTTTTGAAATGGTGGAGGAAAACAAACAGGTAGGACCCGGAAGAAAACCACTGACGACAAGCTTTTAATGAATAGCGTAAACCCAAATTCACTTTATGAACTGTCCCGGCAAGGGATTGAACCCGCGGCCAAGGAAATCAAGCGGATCATAGGGGCAGTACGCTATCCATCCTGCAATTCGTCGCCTTACACTAAGTAATGTTCAAACCATGCGGAACGTTTTTGTACATTCTTGTATGTGTAGTCAATCTTCCGAATGTAAATGAATGCATAAGAGAACATGAGGACAAACTTTTCATCAGCGTGCCTTCCTAAAAGTGAAATCTCATTGGTGAAAACGTTGGTCTTCATGTTCTGATGTGTCTTTATTTTGCTGCGTAATCTGTTCAGATCATCACTAGCAGTCATCGATGCATTTCCCACTTGTAATTATAGTATTTTATTCACTCTTACGGGTAAGCACTGTTATATTTCCTATTGATGTCATCATACCCTAAACCTCTTGAATCTCACAGTCCCAGGGATATTTTTTGGGGGGGTCATAATATATAAGCACATTCCAGTACATGTGGGTTATACACTCAAGTACAGATAAGCATACTTTTCATACAGAAGAAGAAGAAGAAGAACAAGAACAAGAAGAAGAAGAAGAAATACTACAGTTTGATTTGTCAACTCATGGTGCCTTTAAATCCTTTGCATAGGCAACATCACGCCACGCCCCTGAGTTTAAAACTTGCAGCACTAAAGTTAAAATGCTCCTATCAATTGCTGTCAGTTTTGTGACAAAAATAAAGGTTTAAATGCCTCCACGATGTTGATACGTTTGAAAATAACAATTTGCGTAGTGCGGTGGCGAATAACAAAAAATGCGGTGGCGAGTTACATCTAACATTGAATTGATGCGGTGGCGAATTACAGAGAGTTGTTGACACTCTGTTTTTATCTGCTTCTTGCAAAGTATAGATGGAACTATATACAGAGAAACTACACGTGGAGATTCATAAAACATTAAAGTTATCAGTGAACATGTCCAAGAATAACCAGTAATCTCCGTTTTGTTGCATTTGACGCAGAAACTGAAAATATGCCCAAAACATGGGGAAACGAGAAGAAAAACAGATCGTCACGATCACCAGGGCCATCAAAGCATCAAAAAATATATACAGAAATATAGCTAAGGATATAAGTTAGTGAAATGCAACACTTGAGAACATGCTGAGTGCCTAGCATTCTAACAATTTAATTTATCATTCGAGAGACCTACCTCGCAGCTTGCCTCTTCGTCGGCGTTAAGCGATAAAAAGTTGCGGTGGCGCAAATGCAGAGTTACACGATCCACGGCGTGATATCGGAGTTTTGTAAACATCTCTTCTCGGTCTTTATCGTGACAAAGGTGTGTACACTTCAGTAAACAAAACGTAAATTCCGCGATACTCCCCTGCACAAACAACTTTGGAACGTAGGCGTAGGACAGTATATATCGGTCGCTCCGCACCGAATTGAGGGCAAGCCTGTATTTGATAATAAGTGAGAGTTTTAGATGACGACAGAGATAAAAAATAGATCGCGTCTTGATGACCTTTTTAGGTCAAAGCGCAAAGTAGAACTTTGGTGATTTTTTTTGTTTTGCTTATTAATATGAGACTTTTACCAACTTTTACAGGACAGAAAACCTATATCAGCAATTTAAAAAAATTAAAATTGAAAATTTGAAATACCAATCCCTGTCCCTGCTGACCATGTGGTGCGGTTTTAATCCAGAGAGAACCACAAACTAACAGTACAAAATCCCCCCCAACGCTGGAATAATGGTCGACACCTTTGACACACACATATGGCCACTAGTTCCCAATTCCAGTGGGGGAGCTTGTTTATTTTATCTTGTCAGCGAGCCGCGCGGTGATAAATCCCAGCCGCGTAAACATTGCAGCCAAGGCAAGAAGAAGGGGGAAACTCGGGGACTTTTTCTACATTTATAAAGGGTAGGGGGAAGCAGACGACAAAATGTACGCCATCTTGTTATTCAGTTGCCAGGTTGGAAACCTAAAAGTTTGGACTCGATTTGCTTGTTTTTTCATTATATTGATATGTACAATTATTCATATTGCAAAATATAACATACTACAATCCCTTCAAGCTAAAAATGTAGTGTAAAACTGAAGGAACTTGTACTACAGCACTACAAATACAAATTCAGTATAGTTAGAGAGTATTTTACCTGCGTTTGGATTATGATGTTGTTGTTGCAACATTTAAAGCGTGTTCGATGTTTCTGACGGAATCATAAGCGTTTGAAAACAAAAAAGCCTCGGTTTACCAAACCTTTGAGAAAAATGGCTTAGAAAACGAGGATAGTGTATTTTTTGCAAATTTACTGAGACTATTTCTTTACGACAACGACCGGTATCGGACATTCGCTTTGAGGCAAACAAATTCACTCGTTGCCGCCAACTTCATTCAGACCCAATTCCAAAGGAGACAGTGAAACCTGCGAAGATCACAAAGCAGTCTAAATTGCAGACCAACGTGATGCGTACAATGATTAGAACCTGTGCTCTTTGAGGTTAAAATTAACTTCTGGAAACAACCAACCCAGTAACCCTTTTGCGTTTTGTAGGAATATTGTAGTTACGGGATTATGGAGATGTGTTTTAAAGAGGGTCTCATCGCAGGTTTCACAGTGACTTTGATCGGTATCTGATTCTGAGCTGCATGGCTTTCCACCCTCCTCAGCCAAGCTAGTGTGCATAGGCACACGCAACACACACCACTTCGTAACACACTTCGCGGCTGTACTGATAAAAGTGCATATATTTGCCTGGAGATAATGAATTACCAAACATCACAAAAAACAAGTTTAGAAACGCTGCTAGCATGAGCAGGTTCTAGAGGGTTAACAGTTTTAAGTTCTGCAGTAGTAAGTCGCCAAACAAAGAGTTTTAAGCTGGGGGGGGGGGGGGGGGATGTTACACTGGTACGAAACCTGTGAGTGTATGAGTAAAGACGAGCGCACAGACAACATAATATTAATGAATTCGATTTTATTTCAATTAAAAAAAAGTCTTAAGATCAGGGGCCTGTTAGATTTTAACCCATCTTGCTTCTGCCAAGGCCCAGCGCGCCGACGGTCGGTGGGGGGTGGGGGCTTGCCGCTATCGGGTTGTCCAAGACGCATGCCGCGAAAAGATTCCAGGCCCCGATAAGAGTAACAGACCACTTTGTTTATAATAGTGAATTTGGCTCCTCAAGAAGAAGTTATCGCCATATGTGTCGACAGTCGTTGTTCACCTGGTCCTTGACCGCTAGGCAGCCGCAAAATCGATCAGTCGTGGTACAGACTAATGTTGTTTGTTTGTATCCCTTTGCATTATATTGATATGTCAGTTTAAATGTGTTTTTATTCATTTGATATTGTGTAGTAGTTGCGATAATGCATGATTAATCTTTACATGTATAACTTTTTATTCGCTTTTTTTTGTTTGTTTTTTTGTTTGTTGGTCGGTTTACGATTGTCATTGTATCCATCTTAATACATGATTAGTTTTAGCAGGGACAGATTGTAAGACTAGGCGTCAGCCTAAAATCTCCATCCTTGACGGAGTAATAAAGTTCGTTCGTTCGTTCGTTCGTTCTGTCCTTTTACAGCCTGAAAACAGGACATACGGCCGACGCACGCAGATCATCGAAGCCGCGGTTTAGTGCGTCCCAGGACCCGCAGTCTTTTTAGGTTTATGGTGCGTCCCGGGACCCCCCGCTCCACTGGAAACTTCAGTCTAGTACGTGTTTTCGGCTTCTAGTGTGTGAAGGACGCATGCAGAGACGCACAGTTTGGGGAGCCAAAAAAATCAACACAAACTGCTTGCGCCTTTGCACACCTCCTATCAGAGCACTATCCCACTGAGTCCCCACAGACGACACACCAACGTGACACACACACACACCACATCAAAATGGCGAGCAAACCGATTGTGTTCGTATCGCGGGGAGCACCGCCAGAGCCTCTGAAAGACTTGGCCACGGTTTGTGAGATCCGACAATGGAAGGAACAACATGTTATCTCCAGAGAGGAGATGATGAAGAATGCACGTGGTGTGCACGCGCTGTTCGTGCACCCTCCTGACAGAGTGGATGCAGAGTTGTTTGATGCCGCCGGTATGTATCGGTGCGTGTGGCCTGCGCGGAGTAGTTGAATAGGTGGAAGTAAAAGTAGTAAAGTAGAAATAAAAGTAGCAAAGTTCAAGATTACAGTAGTTGTAGAAGAGAGAGAGAGAGAGACAATGACAATGACAATGACAAATCTTTATTTTTCGAGGGTAACAAGAATAAGCATAGATATGCTTTTTTGCATCTGGCCCTCGCCCTAAAGAGGGACTAAACTATTTTACTATAACTATAGAGAGAGAGAGAGAGAGAGAGAGAGAGAGAGAGAGAGACTGTATACTTATGTGTGTGTGTCTTGCCTGAGAGGCCGAGGGCCGGTTGGGGAGAGAGATAAAGAGACTGAGTGTGTGTCAGTGTGTCTGTCTGTGTATGTGTGTCTGTTTGTTGTGTACATATATTTGTACTGCACACAGACTGCAGAAGTTCATCAATGACCCCGCGGAGCGCGTACGTGTGCCATCGGATATCGCCGCTGTGTTAGCCTGTCAGTGTCAGTCGAGTCAGTCACGGTGTGTCAGTCAGTGTGTGTGTGTGCCGGCCGGTGTGTGTGTGTGTGTGTGCAGTGTGCCGGCGTGTGTGTGTGTGTCTGTGTGTGCGTGCGTGTTTGTGTGTGTGTGTGTGTGTGCCGTGGGCGCACAGGTCATACTGCCTGCGTATCTGTCAATTTCACACATAGGTCTATGGTCAGAAGGAGCGCACCGGTATGTGTGTGCACACCAAGCAAAATTTATTGAGTTCCTCAGTACTGAATAAAAGACGACATTTGAACACACACACACACACACGTGACACACACACACACCAACACATTAGCCGGCATTAACAATCAGACATATGTCTGCATAAAAAAAATCAAATTCACGATCAAACTGTCATTCTTTTCAGTGCTCCGAGTGATATGCAAGACACTGATTCCCTATCTCTCAGCAAATATTATGTTGGTTCGGACGGACATGATATCTGTTTGCCCAGGATACCCCGAGAGTGTGTTAGCTTTCAAACCAGGTCAGCGTCGGCTAAAACCTTTAAACAAATTAAAGGGCTTTGCCAGCGTATGATCTTGAAATTGAATATCAATGAGCATTTTATGATGAAAGTTCTATTTCATGTGGCTATGCGTTACTACAGTGTCAGTGACTCTGTCATCTAGTTACATGATTATGCAATGCACGGCCGTGTGTCTGTGCGTGTCGTGCGTACCTGTGCGTGTGTGTGTGTGTGCATGTGCGTGAATGTACAAGAGCGAAAGTGTTTATGTGTGTACGTGCGTGCGTGTCTGTTTTTCTGTGACCGTCTGTTCTAGCTTGCTTTTCTGTTTCGATTAATGCTCCGCCTGTAAAAATGTTCTGCATTATTCTTACCGTTTATGCTTGCGTTTATTTATACTTTACTGAAACGGACGCCAACGTAGATCAACGTAACATGCGCACAAACACACACAAAAGGTTGCCACACGCCTCATCTTTGTGATGCCGCTCGTTTATTCTGAACTGGAATGAGCTTCAAGCACTGACAACTAAGAAGCCCAACTCTCAGAATATCGAGAAACAGAGGGAGGTTTACATCCAGAAAACATGGAGAGAGAAAAATCTCTCGTCTTTCTGGTGCGATCGTAAAACTGAAAGATGATGGGAAACGATGATACCAGTCGGACTGACTGGGCAAGACATGTTGCTGAGCTGCGCATGAAAACTGAAAAATCGTCGCCGGCTGGGCGCCATGTCGGTTGGTCAGAATCATTATTTTGAGAGGAAGGAATTCAAGAAAGAGGTGTACAATAGAAGGCGAAGGGACGCCGGGAGGTCAATCTGTGGGTGTGTGTGTGTGTTACGCTAATCAGTTGAGGTTGGGCACGATGTCGACCAGTTCGCCTGGGCCAAAGACTACCGGTGGCTATGATCAATGTGGCGTTAAGAAGGCTCAAAGAAAAGACGTGGGGTATGCAAGGAGGGTTTATAGCACCTGCGGGAAAACATAATAAACTATTACAGTCAAACCTGTCTATTACGACCACCAAGGCGGCCGGACCGACCAAAAGTGATCATACATGCATTAGACCTGCAGGTTGTCAATATAATATGAAAAGGTGAATTACATGAAGTAACAAACTGGTCGGGGACCGTATTGGAGCTGTCGTTGTGGGCAGGTTGTCATCAAGGTGTGGTGGGCAGGTGGTCATCAAGGTGTGGTGGGCAGGTGGTCATCAAGGTGTGGTGGGCAGGTGGTCATCAAGGTGTGGTGGGCAGATGGTCATCAAGGTGTGGTGGGCAGGTGGTCATCAAGGTGTGGTGGGCAGGTGGTCATCAAGGTGTGGTGGGCAGGTGGTCATCAAGGTGTGGTGGGCAGGTGGTCATCAAGGTGTGGTGGGCAGGTGGTCATCAAGGTGTGGTGGGCAGGTGGTCATCAAGGTGTGGTGGGCAGGTGGTCATCAAGGTGTGGTGGGCAGGTGGTCATCAAGGTGTGGTTTGTTTGTTTGTTTGCTTAACGCCCAGCCGACCACGAAGGGCCATATCAGGGCGGTGCTGCTTTGATATATAACGTGCGCCACACACAAGACAGAAGTCGCAGCACAGGCTTCATGTCTCACCCAGTCACATTATTCTGACACCGGACCAACCAGTCCTAGCACTAACCCCATAATGCCAGACGCCAGGCGGAGCAGCCACTAGATTGCCAATTTTAAAGTCTGAGGTATGACCCGGCCGGGGTTCGAACCCACGACCTCCCGATCACGGGGCGGACGCCTTACCACTAGGCCAACTGTGCCGGTATCAAGGTGTGGTGGGCAGGTGGTCATCAAGGTGTGGTGGGCAGGTGGTCATCAAGGTGTGGTGGGCAGGTGGTCATCAAGGTGTGGTGGGCAGGTGGTCATCAAGGTGTGGTGGGCAGGTGGTCATCAAGGTGTGGTGGGCAGGTGGTCATCAAGGTGTGGTGGGCAGGTGGTCATCAAGGTGTGGTGGGCAGGTGGTCATCAAGGAGTGGTGGGCAGAGGAGGTTCCACCGTATATTGCCAGGGTTCAGCAGAAGGATTTGTGCTGCCCCGTCCCCTTTTTGAAACGACTTGTGAACGGCATCCATGCCCCACCCCAGTGTCACGGTTGTGGCACGTAAAAACCTGACAGAAGTGCAGGGATCGAGCTGATTACACCTGAACACGCCCACACACCGACCTGGGTAGCGCGAATCTTGTTGCTGTTAGCTTTCCACTAAAAAGAAGCGACCCAAATTTCAGTCCTTCAATGGAAATTAAAAAAACAAGAATGATAACAAATCCAGATATTGACGGGTACATCGACCCAATGGTCTATAGTGGACAGACGCATAACATGAAGTGAACACTTATCTCAGAAAGCATTGATTGTGTTCAGTCCGTCTGGCAAGAAAATAAAGTAATGAAAATGGAAGCGGAAAAAATGTCATTTCTCCTACTGGCAGGACCACAGCTGAAGGTGGTGGGGACCATGTCCGTGGGGCTTGACCACGTGGACGTGACGGAGTGCAGGAAGAGGGGGATCGCCGTGGGCTACACGCCTGGGGTGCTGACCATCGCCGTCGCTGAACTCGCTGTGGGCTTCCTGCTGGCCACTGCTCGCAGAATGAGTGAAGGTGAGTAGACCAGAGAGAGAGAGAGAGAAGGTGTGACTTTCAGACAGGGGAAACGGGTAGATAGAGAAACAGTTGACCATGGAGCCAGGATGTGTCAAGAAACAAAATAAAGGAATAAACAAAAGGACAACAAAATTGGAAGACTTTCAAATGGTATTATTTAGGCCTAGTTTAAATCAATCAGCCTCCTATCTACTTCGGAACAAACCTACATGTACAGTTACATTTTGAAAATGAAACACATTTTTGTGCAGCTTTCAGAGCAGTTCACAACGGGGTGTGGGGTACCCGCTGGGACAACGCCCTATGGATGACAGGGGCGGAGGTGGCAGGAAGCACAGTGGGTATCGTGGGTCTGGGTCGCATCGGGATGGCGGTGGCCAAGCGGCTAAAGGCCTTCGAACCAGCCAGGATTCTTTACTGCGGCCACTCTGTCAAGCCTTGTGCCAAGGAGGTACGTTTTATGGCCATGTCGGGGAGACCGATAATTTTATTTTGTCCGTGATGGGTTTTTTGCTTTGTCTTTAAAGGCACAGTAAGCCTCCCATAAACCATCACAGATACTGTCAGGCTTTTACACACAGTACAAACACCCTTCCATTTGAACGCTTACCGAATGGGAACATCCTAGGTGCCCTACGTAAAGAGCGAGCAATTTTCAAAGAATTATTTTTGCGGATTGTCTCCTCACACAATCGGACCGTGGTGCGTTTTGGCGCTAGACCTAACTTTTAAAATCTAAATAATAAATTGACAGCTTGTTACACAAACATTCTTAAATCATAAAAGAATTCTTTTTTCATCAAGACAAGATCAGTACAATTCGAAGTTTTGAAAGTTTGAAAAAAGAAAAACCCGGAAGCAGGGTCACGCAAGGTCGTGGTTATCGTAGCAGATGACGGTTTATGCCTATCGCCGGTTCCTCTGAACAGTGAAAAGCCATCGTTAGAGTTCTTGTGAACCACGTACAGCCGTTTGTTTCGTGCATAGTCAGAGGCATTCTGATAAGCATCGCTCCACGGCTATTGCCAGTTGTCTCTCTGACCGGACGCTACAGTCCTACGCGAATCTATCAAAACAAGAATACAAGAGTTATCTCCCATATGTTTTTCGCGAGCACTGATCTAAATTTGAGATCAGTGTTCGCGAGACGAAAATGATTGCAGATTGGCCGACTTCGACAGTGATCTCCGTTCTGTTCTTCACAGTTATGATAAAGACATCGTTCAAAGGTCAAAACAAGTCGAAATTTTGGGACTGCTGCCGGAAGGAGACCGTAATATATGGTTTCATCACTGTCAACTGGTTACAGAAAAAAATCGTCTGCTCCAGTGAGCGCCGAAACCAAACGGTTGATTATCACGTGACACTTTTGCCATATTTAGAGTTGTTTGCCCAGTAAATACATCCGCGAAAAATAGCTCGCTTCAAACTGTCTTACATATCAATTCCTTTGAAATTTAAAAATTACAAAACACCATGAAAAATCATTATCGACGATCGCGAATCTGCTTATATCAATAACTAGATGATTACCCTCTTCGCCGGGTACCGGCTTCACCGGGAAGAAGTAGAGCCGAATACCAGGCTGCGCCTGGGACCCGGCTTTGCCGGGTGTACGCCGGCTTTGCCGGCGCACGAAGGAAAGGAGATAAACGCGCAAAACACTGGAGACCTTCTAAAAATAGTAACGTGCAGTGACCTTCTAAAAATAGTAACGGAATGGGAATATCCGCGCGCCATACGAAGGAAGGGAGGTAAACGCTGAAAACACTGGAGAAGATAAGGAAGAGTAACTGGTAGTGGATCCAGACAAAAAAACCAAAATCGGTTCAGCACTGCGCGCTGAGAGCACGTGTTGAAATATCTCATCGACCAGGTTGTGTCCCGGGTGTACCTGAATATGGCCACTAAATTTGAAACAGATCCATCGAGAACCTTGGCCGCGCATCGCGAACAGACACACACACAGACGCAAGTCGTATATATCTATATATATATACGACTAGTGTCTGTCTATCTGTCTGTCTGTCTGTCTGTCTGTCTGTCTGTTCGCGATGCACGGCCAAAGTTCTCGGTGGATCTTTTTCAAATTTGGACACCGTATTCAGCTACACCCCGGACACAACCTCATGGATGAGATATTTCAACACGTGCTCTCAGCGCGCAGCGCTGTGCGCGCTGAACCGATTTTTTGTTGTTTTTGTTTTGTTGTTGTCGGGATCCACTACCAGTAACTCTTCCTTATCTTCTCCAGTGTTTTCAGCCGCGATTATCTCCCTTCCTCTGTGTGGCGTCAATCCATATTCCCGTTACTACGTTACTATTTTTAGAAGGTCACTGCACGTTACTATTGTTAGAAGGTCTCCAGTGTTTTGCGCGTTTATCTCCTTTCCTTCGTGCGCCGGAAAAGCCGGCGTACACCCGGCAAAGCCTGGTATTCGGCTCTACTTCTTCCCGGCGAAGCCGGTACCCGGCGAAGCCGGTAATCATCTAGTATATAGATACATTACAAAAAGCTCTAAATATGTCCCAAAAAAATCGGTTTCCTTGCCAGACAAGGAAACTCAAGGCATCCTGTCAGGGAGAGAATGAGCCGAACTCATTTTGACCTGAGTTCAGGATGAGTCAGAGGTACATAATAACGTGCTATTGCAGATAAGCTCACAGCGAATTACAAACTGACGACAACATTGTGAAAAAGGAAAACTGGATCACACGGGTTCACAATGGCTCAGGGGTAAGATAAACCACGCAAAAATAAATTCTTTGAAAATTGCTCGCTCTTTACGGAGGGCACCTAGGATGTTCTCAAGCGGTGAGTGTTTAAATGAAAGGGTGTTTGTACTGTGTGTAAAAGCCTAACAGTATCTGTGTTGGTTTACGGGAGGCTTACTGTGCCTTTAATGTGTAGCAAAGGTTTGTTCCAAGTTTTTGAGTAATTTTAAGAGGGTTTTGTTCTTAGGTTCTTTTGATGCACGTTTCAGAGAAATCAAGACAACACTGAGTAACACATGCACCTACAACCAGCGCTATGGCGTAATTTCTCTGCCCAAAACTAGTATTCATATGCAACACCAATTGAACTTCAACTGACGAATTCCACTCTGCACTTTTTGTTTGAGAACTAAACTCAAAATAGGGTAATCTGTATAATGTTGCTGTAAAATATGTAACAAATGCAACTAAATTATAACCAGAATACTCAACCCTTCTTGACTTTAAATCTTCAGGTGGGAGCAGAGTTCGTGCCTTTCAAAGAGCTGCTGAGTTCGTCAGACTTCGTGATCGCCACGTGCTCAGTGAGCGCTGATAACCAGCACCTGTTCAACAAGGAAGCTTTTAGCGCCATGAAGTCTTCCGCTATCTTTATCAACGTCACGAGAGGGGCGCTGGTGGATCAGGATGCTCTACTGCAGGTCTGAATGGATATGTGCTCTACAGTCTCTGTCGGGCATTAAAACCCAGTCCTTTGAGTGTCATATTTTCTCAATTAAGGGAACATCAGTCTTTACATTTAGTCAAGTTTTGACTAAATGTTTTAACATAGAGGGGGAATCGAGACGAGGGTCGTGGTGTGTGTGTGTGTGTGTGTGTGTGTGTGTGTGTGTGTGTGTGTGTGTAGAGCGATTCAGAGTAAACTACTGGACCGATCTTTATAAAATTTAACATGAGAGTTCCTGGGTATGATATCCCCAGACGTTTTTTACATTTAGTCAAGTTTTGACTAAATGTTTTAACATAGAGGGGGAATCGAGACGAGGGTCGTGGTGTATGTGTGTGTGTGTGTGTGTGTGTGTGTGTGTGTGTCTGTGCGTGTGTGTGTGTAGAGCGATTCAGACTAAACTACTGTACCGATCTTTATGAAATTTTACATGAGAGTTCCTGGGTATGAAATCCCCAGACGTTTTTTTCATTTTTTCAATAAATGTCTTTTATGACGTCATATCCGGCTCGTCACTTTCACTGCCTTTTGCACTAGCGGGGGACTACGGTCATTGTGAAAAAATGCAGTGCGTTCAGTTTCATTCTGTGAGTTCCGCAGCTTGACTTAATGTATTAATTTTGCCTTACGCGACCTATTTCATTTTTTGGATAAACGTCTTTGATGACGTCATATCCGGCTTTTTGTAAAAGTTGAGGCGGCACTGTCACACCCTCATTTTTCAATAAAATTGATTGAAATTTTGGCCAAGTAATATTTGACGAAGGCCGGACTTTGGTAATTGCATTTCAGCTTGGAGGCTTAAAAATTAATTTATGACTTTTGTCATTAAAAATCCGAAAATTGTAATTACAATTATTTGTTATATAAAACGATCCAAATTTACGTTCATCTTATTCTTCATCATTTTCTGATTCCAAAAACATATAAATATGTTATATTTGGATTAAAAACAAGCTCTGAAAATTAAAAATATAAAAATTATGATTAAAATAAAATTTCCGAAATCGATTTAAAAACAAGTTCATCTTAATCCTTGTCGGTTCCTGATTCCAAAAACATATAGATATGATATGTTTGGATTAAAAACACGCTCAGAAAGTTAAAGCGAAGAGAGGTACAGAAAATTGTGCTTATAAATGCAGCACAGCGCAACCGCTACCGCGCTAAACAGGCTCGCCTTTTGTACGAGCGGCGGACTACGGTCATTGTGAAAAAAATGCAGTGCGTTCAGTTTCATTCTGTGAGTTCCACAGCTTGACTAAATGTAGTAATTTCACCTTACGCGACTTGTTTTGCTTTGCTGTCTCTCATTCATGTCTGAGTAACTAGGATGACCTTTAACACACAAAAAAGACAGAGCGGGTGTGTGTGTGAGAGAAAGAGAATGAGAGAGAGAGTTAATGCCTGTATCCGTGTGTGTGCATAGCAGGAGGGTGTGGTTAGTTAGTTAGTTAGTTGTTGCTTTTTGGGTCCAGCGGACCATGTAGGCCAAATCAGGAGGGTGTGGTGTTGCTGGCCAGATGGGGTGGGAAGGGGCAGAGAATGCACCTCGGAGGGAGAGAGGGATAAATGGCCGCCTACCTGTGTTATTTTTGGATGAACACAGTGGTTTTCAGTGTTCGGAACAAGATGCACGGTAGATTGATTCTTTACAGTATCCCTGTCAGGCAATAGGCTATCAACATTGTCAGCTGAATGCATCGTGTTTAGTCCTCCTAATCTTTGGGGAAACGATACAAGCTTCGAAACTAGGATTTAAAAAATATTTCAACATCTAGATCTTTTTTGATCTTTCGACACACTGACGTCATACTGTTTCTTCACAGGCACTGACCTCAGGACAGATCGCCGCAGCAGGGCTTGACGTCACGACCCCAGAGCCGCTACCCCCCAATCACCCACTGCTGCAGCTGTCCAACTGCTCCGTCCTGCCGCATCTGGGGTCCGGCTCACATCGCACGCGCACTAACATGTGTCGCATCACCGTCAATAACATTCTGGCCGGACTACGAGGGGAACCGTTGCCTTCTCCCATTCCATGAAAGTGGACACGATGTCCTGCTGTTTTGTTTTTTATCTTGGCTAGGACATTTGGAATGATCTTTTGCTGAGTGCTTATTTTCTCTCCCTTGCATTATCGTGCTCAATGAAAATAGAGATGATCTTTTGCTGTTTTTGTTTATCTTTCACTGTATATGTTCCACTTTTGCTTTTTACTTTTAGTGCTTCTCTCTCTCTCGCTCTCTCTGTGTTGCTCTCTCTCTTGCTTGCATCATCACAAATCAAGACAGCCACCGTGTTCGCTTGATTGTAAACACCATCTCAATAGTCTTCTCTCCTTATTTTTTTTGTCCCATCATCAAACGCCCAGGAATTAATGGCATCACCACTAGCTAGTCTTGCAAAAACCTAGCTGAGTTCACTCTGCCAGGGTTTCTTATTTCACATAATCAGAATATTGCAGAGTTACTTCATCACAAGAAGGGGGGAGGGGGGGGGGGGTATTCCTGAAAATTTGCCCAGCTGGGGGAGAACCATGCATGTGCTGTGTTAGATTGGTTGAAATTTGAGATTTCAACCAATTCAACCTCTTTTGGGGGGTCTCATTCAGTTGGACACTTTCTCACATATACGACCCCAGATCTCACTGAGGTAGCAGTCCCCCTTTGAACAAAAAGTCAAGCCCCCTCCTGCTTTTTTGCAGTTTGGCGACTACTGATATTTTTATTGCTTCTGATATTTTTGTTGTTATTTTTTTAATGAGCTTCTTTAAACAAACAATTTATTGTGATTTTATTAAGTAGATTCATTGTTAACACGTGTGTAGTTGTACATTAAAACAAGTTGCGTAAGGCGAAATTACTACATTTAGTCAAGCTGTGGAACTCACAGAATGAAACTGAACGTAGTCCGCCGCTAGTGAAAGTGACGAGCCTGTTTGGCGCGGTAGCGGTTGCGCTGTGCTTCATAGCACGCTTTAATGTACCTCTCTTCGTTTTAACTTTCTGAGCGTGTTTTTAATCCAAACATATCATATCTATATGTTTTTGGAATCAGGAACAGACAAGGAATAAGATGAAAGTGTTTTTAAATTGATTTCAAAAATTTAATTTTGATCATAATTTTTATATTTTTAATTTTCAGAGCTTGTTTTTAATCCAAATATAACATATTTATATGTTTTTGGAATCAGGAAATGATGAAGAATAAGATGAACGTAAATTTGGATCGTTTTATAAAAAACTATTTTTTTTTACAATTTTCAGATTTGTAATGACCAAAGTCATTAATTAATTTTTAAGCCACCAAGCTGAAATGCAATACCGAAGTCCGGCCTTCGTCGAAGATTGCTTGGCCAAAATTTCAATCAATTTGATAGAAAAATGAGGGTGTGACAGTGCCGCCTCAACTTTTACAAAAAGCCGGATATGACGTCATCAAGGACATTTATCGAAAAAAAGAAAAAAACGTCCGGGGATATCATTCCCAGGAACTCTCATGTAAAATTTCATAAAGATCGGTCCAGTAGTTTAGTCTGAATCGCTCTACACACACGCACAGACACACACACACACACATACACCACGACCCTCGTCTCGATTCCCCCTCTATGTTAAAACATTTAGTCAAAACTTGACTAAATGTAAAAATGATGTTGAATGATGAAGCCAAACAAATTGATTAGTGAAGATGTAACCACTAGAAGGGTACTAATGCAATAAACAGAAAACAAAGCTTTTGTCCACGGAGTTGCTTGTATTCTTTCATGTTATAGGACGTCACAATATCAGTCAAGCCACCAACCTGTCGAATGCATGAGTAAATATCTCTCTATTTCTCTCTATTTCTTTCTCTCTCTTTTTCTTGAAGCAAATCCAGCGCCAGCCACCCCCCCCCCCCCCCCCCCCCCCCCCCTCTCTCTCTCTCACACATTCTCATGCACGCATGCTCTCACGTACACACACACACACACACAAACAAACCCTGCGCACATTCATGTGATTACACTGTTGCACATATATTAGTTAAAGCCAGCTCTCCGATTTCAATATCTTCAACATAATATAAAATTCTTTCAATTGTTTCATACGTCAATCCATTCTGGCTTTCCAAATAGACTCTAAATCATTTGGTACAGAAAGAAAAACCACTTAGATCCGTACAGCTCTCTGCAGAAGTGAACAGCCATTAAAACAGCATTCTGTTATGATGAGTGACCTAGTGACTGGTGAAAGGTCAAAGTGACTTGACACACTGGTTGTCCCCCTTCCTTCTCCATGGAACAGACAACAGTTCGCGGCACATCCTCTTGAGGGCGCCACAGTCTCACGTGCAGCTCGTCCCCTTCGTTGCTTTCCCCTAGGTATGCGACCTTGACCTCTGACACTCCGGCCTTCACGTTTGCTTCTGTCAGACTGCTGCCGAGATACCTGAAATTGAGATTGATGGCGTGAGAGATTGAGTTTCAACCCTCTCTACTTGCCTGTCTTAAGCACCAGATGCTGAAGAAACACATACACACTGTGATACACACACACACACATATACACATACCAATGTGACCTTCACACAGTGATTTGGCTGGGTACGTGTTAGTTTTTCATATCATTTCAACCCATTTGGCTACAAACCTACAAACTACAGTGGTACCTGTGATGAAAGGACACCCTAGGGACCAGCCAAAAGTGGCCCTACACAACAGGTGGCCTTGTCATGACAGGCATATTTTTTGTCAAGACAATAGACAAAGAAAGCGAGGCGCCTGATGTCAGGTCGCGTTTTAGCAGGCTGCTGAGTTTGGAAGTGTTTTGAAGTGTTTAGTGTGCTTCTAACCCTACTGTTTCGGCCTGCAGAACCTCCGAGAGGTTCATTGACAGCCCAGGAGCTGCAAAAGGCTGTCTTTTGCTCCACCTGTTAAGGTATTGTTACATTTTTTCTTTATTTTTCTCCGATACAACTGACCACTGAGTGACCGCTCGTTCAACATGGCGGCCGCGGTACGGTTAACCACAACTGTCCTTCCTGTTTTTGTCATGAACAAGAACCTACCAACCTTCAGTGACAAACTTTATACTGTAAACGAGATCTGCTCAGCTTGTGAGAAAAAAACTGGACATGACTCGATCCTCGGCGCTCAAAAAATAGGGGCGTTATGGAGGATTTATCCAAAACAAAGCGACGCTCGTGTCAAGCTCCTCATCGAAGGGTTTTCTCTGAGAGGAGTATCGGTAACAGTTTGTGACAAAAACCCTTTTGTTGTCATGACACGAAATGGCGAAAGAGAGATCAAAACGACGAAAGTTACAGCTAGTCGGCAACCTGCATGCCCATCTCTTTGAGCAACCAGGACATCAACGCTATGTTGACAAAGCTCGGGGTGAAGCCTCGCTCAGAGCTATTAATGGAACGGGCGAGAGACGAGAATGGTGGACTTACCCGCTGGTTGACAGGCAGACGATTCATGTACGTTGAAGTTCCAGATCGCCCTCTGACAGAGAGGGTATCCCTTGGTGTCTTCACTGCCTCCATCTTCCATCAGGAGCAGAAGGCTGCCAGGAACCCTCACAACACGCCTTGTGGCCGGTGTTTACAACTAGGTCACGACACGCCCACCTGCCCTAATGACGTCTTCTGCCGGGAGTGTGGGAATCCCGGCCACAAGAGGGGAGACCCAGCATGCGGACCACTTCGTGTCGACGGAACTGCAGCACAGGAACCCGTGATCGACACCGAAGTTGTGGAAGACACTGCTGCGCAGACCAACCCTGACGGTGATGACAGCCAGCCCCCTTCTGAGGGGAATTCTGAGGGGAATTCCACTTCACAAGCCATCGCAGTACCCAAGCAAGTCCCATTACACAACTCGACTAAGGCAAACACACGCAAAGGTCGAACACATCAGGCGACTTTACCCTTTGAAAGGTCGAGGTCGTTATCAACGAAGAGAGACAGGGAATCCCTCGACCATGAAAACAGTGCTAACAAACTGACACGCCTTGACTGTGGCGCTGCCACGAAGGCAGTGTGTGACCAAGACAGGGATGACCCTGAACGTGACACTCAGAGAAAAGAGAACACTCCTGCCAGTGTGTGGGGCTGACTCAGCCTCGTGCACCACGACTGACCTGACGGATTCTGACCCTGCGATGCCCCACGGACTTTACGACTGACGGACGACGATTTTACTCGCAATGCTAGCTCGTGTTTGCCATGGCGGCCTTATCTATTTCATCTGTAAACATTCATGGTTTACGAAACAAAACAAAGCCAAAAACTTTTTTTTTAATTTAAGAAAACAACAAATTGATATCGTCTGTGTTCAAGAAACATACGTTTCAGAAAGTGACGTTGAGCAATGGGAAAGAGAATGGGGAGGGAAGATTTTTTATTCAACGGCAACGAATCATAGCCTTGCATGGCCAAATAATACTTGCTCGAAAGAATTTCCCATTTGAAATGCAATGTGTTGTGAAGTCGAGAAGAATACTTGAGCTTGAAGTCATGGCTAACGAAGAAAAGTTGTATGTTTTTAACGTTTACGGTCCAAACAACACGAATGAAAGAAGAAATTGTTTTGCACTTCTTGAAACATGTTTAAGGGAAAAAGCAGATTATCAGAAAATAGTTTGTGGTGATTTTAATTGTATTTTGGATAATGATTTAGATATCATAAGTGGGGAAAAACATAACGCTTTTGATGTGAACATGTTTAATAACTTGCTGGCTGACAACGGCCTGAACGATCTGTGGCGTCTTTTTCATGTTGATGATAAAGAGTTCACATGGTCACGAAAAACACCCTTTATTGCCAGGAGACTTGATTTTATATTAGCCTGTGATGATGTATTGAATCGGACACGTGATTGTAAGATACAGTCAGTAGCACAGACCGATCACAGGATGGTAATCATGCATTTTAATTTAACACATATTGATAGAGGCCCGTCGTATTGGAAGTTTAATGAATAGTTTACTGAATGATTGTGAATTTGTTGAAAGAATGAATGAGTTGTTAGAACAACATATGATTGAAAATGTACATTGAACCTCAGATGCACTGGGAGATTTGTAAAGTTAAAATAAGGGAATTTTGTATTAGTTTTAGTAAAAGGAAGAAAATGCAAATGATTGACCAGAAACAGAAGTTGCATAACGAATTAAATGAAATCGATATCAAGTTGTCCACTGATGTAGAAAACCAATGTTTGTTGACACAGAGAGAAAATGTTAAGCACAAATTAGAAATTTATAATATTCACGAGGCAAAAAGCGCACAGGTGAGATCTCGTGAAAAATTTATTGCAGAAGGGGAAAAAAATACCCGATATTTTTTGAATTTGGAAAAAACAAGGGCAAATGTTAAAGTAATGGATAGATTGTGTGACGATAATGGATACATTTTTACATCACAACAAGAAATAATGCAAGCGCAAACCGATTTTTTTCGAAAAATGTTTGGTACGAAAATGTGTTTAGATATTCCACAATTAAAAGAGGACCAGACGAATGAGTTGGAAAAAGATATTACAATTGAAGAAATTGGTAGAGCACTTCAATCATTAAGAAACGGCTCTGCGCCGGGCTTGGACGGCGTCACAGCCAGTTTTATGAAATTTTTCTGGTCTAAAGTGAAGGATATGGTGTTTGCCTCCTTAAGCGCATCTTTTCAAGCTGGAGAGATGTCTCCTACACAAAAAAGGGCGATGATATCCTTAATTCACAAAGGAAAGGATCTATCACGAGATAATTTAAATAATTGGAGACCCATTTCTCTCACTAATACTGATTACAAAATATTTGCAAAATGTCTGGCACATCGCCTTGGGTCTGTTGTTTCTAGTATTATATCAGAGGACCAGGTTGGTTTCATTAAAGGTAGAAAAGCGAGTGATATTATTCGATTAATTGATGATGTAACAGATTTTATGAATTGTAATAATAAGCCAGGCATTCTCCTTGGTCTGGATTTTGCACGAGCTTTTGATTCAATATCAAAGGAATATATGATTTGGACATTTCAAAAATTTGGTTTTGGTGGAAATTTTTTAAATTGGGTAAAAGTATTAATGAATAATACCACAAGTTGTATTAGTTACGTGGGTTGGATTTCCGAGGAATTGACGTATTAACCGGGATCCGTCAGGGGTGTAATTTTTCTCCGATGGCCTTCGTCCTTGGCCTTGAACTCCTAGCCATTAAAATCCGCAGTGATCAGACCATAAAAGGACTGAATTTTCCATCATTTGATCGAGAGAGAAATATGGAATATGTGTTAAAACTGGCAATGTATGCAGACGACGTAACACTGTTTCTCAAAGACAAACACGACCTGTAACAGGTATTATTGATAGTAAAACAGTTCTCGTATATTTCAAATTTAAATTTGAATCAAAATAAAACCGAAGCAATGTGGTTGGGATCCATGAAGAACAGCCCAGAACAATGTTGTAATATAAAATGGACAAAACAGTTAAAGATTTTGGGTATTATATTTAGGAATGATATTGTTGCTTCTGACATTGAAGAAAACTGGTCAAAACGTTTTGATAGAATTGAAAGAATTGTTGGAATGTGGTCAAGAAGAAATTTAAGTATTAGCGGTAAATTGTGCATAATTAAAACATTTTTGATATCCCAGTTTGTATACGTTTTTCAGGCACTCTCTGCTCCGACAAAAGTGCTTGACAGACTGAACACTATCCTCTTTAAATTTCTGTGGAAACGTAAGTATTCAAACACTAAAGCTTTTGAGAAGGTTAAACGAACAGTTTTGTGTGATAAATTAGAAATGGGCGGTATTAACATGATAAACATGCATGATATGCAGACATCCTTTTTGTTATGCTGGGCAGCTAGGCTACAGCAAACAGATTTTCAAAATTGGAAATTAGTTCCAAGACATTATTATGACGTTCTTGGAAGTCGTCTGTGTTGTTTTCAATCAACTGCCACCCCGAGACAGTTTGTAGGCCTGATGAGAATAAAATCGAAATTTTGGCAACATGTTTTAAAAAAATGGATTGAGAATAGACATTTGTTTTTTGTAGAAAAAGAACGATTTATTGATCAATGTTTGTGGAATAATGCAGGTATTGTTTTTAAAAAGAATGTTTTGTGTTTTGAAAATTGGATTAAAGCTGAGGTGAATGTTGTACGTGATATATGGATAGGCGGTAATATTGTCCCGTATGAACAGATTTGTACCACTGTTGGTTATAGCGCCACACGGCTTTTTGAATATAATGCTTTGCACACGGCCCTCCGCGCGCGTGCACTGCGAGAGGACACAGCCAACGGAAACGCGAGCGACGAATCTGGGCCCTGTCTACAAGACCTGTTAAAAAAACCTTCCCTCAAACAGTTCCGCGCTATTATAACAAATGCAAAAGCAAGCGTACCCTGCTCTGTAAAATTCTGGTTACATAAATATAATATTTCCATTGACGAGAAATATTGGCTCTTGGCAATTAAATGTACAAGCGAGGAAAGATTAAAGTTGCTTCAATGGAAAATATTACATAATATTTACCCCACAAACATTATACTCCACAAGATGAAGTTGAAAGAAAATAATTTGTGTAGTCTTTGTAACGAAATAGATTATATTGAGCACTTTTTTTGGAAATGTAGAAAAATGAGGTTATTTTGGGAACATGTTATTAGATGTATTTTTGTTAATACGAAAGAAAATGTTATATTAACAGAACATGATGTATTGTTTGGTTATTTACCAGGAATGCATACCCCAACAAACAAAATTATAAATCATATTTTGTTGATAGCAAAAATGTGTATCAGCAAGTTTAGATATGGTAGGCCTAATGATTTAAATATAATGTTTAATTGCGAATTAGGGTTGAGACGTTTGAGTATTTTGTAAATGAAAATGATTAAGTATATGTGCATATGCATATGTATGTGTGGATTCATGATTATGTTGATGTCGCAAATTTTGACACCGCAGACACAACCGCATAGATTAATACATTCTTGTCCATTTATGTATTGTAAGTATTCGCGCCAAAAGTAAATGTTAAATGTACTGTGCCACAGATTAATGTACAGTTAAACATACAGATATATACCAAGTGTGTTATATAATGTTATTGTTTATCGAAGAAGGAAAAAAATAAAATAAATAAATAAATAAATTTTAAAAAAAATTAAACATAAATAAAAATAAAAATTATCATCACCAGCAACAAAATCATGCACACGAACTGTCCAAAAAAAGAAGAAACACGAATAGCGCTACAATAAGGTCAAAGCGTAATCGAAGCTAGGAATCTAAGCATATGAAACTCGAATCCCTCCCGGCTTTCACGCTGTGATTTGTTGCAATATAAGGTCACCAATATTATCAATTAAGGGCATCGCACAAATCGACGTCGGCAAAGCCATTGCTGCCGCGTACAATCTTCCATTTGAAGCGTTTGCATATAACCAGTTTTGTACCATGTCATTTTTTTTTCCCCGAACGGATACTGTCATAATCCAAGCAAGTGAGAGTCTAAGAGAAATTCTCAAATTTCAATTACGTGAAAAGGATGTAATATATTGATTTGTAAACGAAAAAAAAAAAAAAAAAAAATATAGACAAAGAAACAATAGAAGATGTCCTTTCATGGGAGGTGTTCTCTCATCGGAGGGGCCCTACATCGTAGGTACCACTGTACATAACATTCTAAAATCATACTTACCCTTTCCGCAGGCCAGGGTACAGAGCATCCAAGGCAAATCGTATATAGCTGGTGTAGTTGGTGTGTTGGTCATCTGTGTCGCTCCAAGCCACTGTCATACGGTGGTAGGGCAGGTCGCCGATGGTGGCGTTGTCAGGTGGGGACTGTTTCGGGACGATGAGCGGTTGTTTTCGCACACACAACGGCCCGTAATGTTCCCGCCAATGGTCTGGCAGCTGGGTTGGGCGACGGGTGGTCGGGTCTATCAGTATTATCTGTTGTGGAATACAGTGTAGCCTATTTTATAGTGAGTAACGTTCATCAATCTTCAACCACACTAAAATATCATTAAATTGCATTGCATTAGGGGTGGGGAGATAAGCTGAGTCAATGTTCCAACGAGTTCATCATAAATAGCAAGGGTTCGACAAGGGGAATTTTGCTAGGCCTCTTTCACCTGAAGATAAATGCCCATCTCACCCTTACTACTAATTACCTCCCCCATTCCCTCCCCTTATTTGTTCACCCTCCTTCAACCCAATTTTGCGTCCAAACAATCCTCTCAAACAATCCTCTCAAATGTTTTCCATTGTACCATACCGATCCAGGGTTTGCCTCCGTATCATATGCCACTTATGACCTTGTCATGAGGGCATTAAACTTAATTTGATTGATCTGTGATTGTTTATAAAAATTAATTAGAGCTAGATTTCCTTTAAACTTACTATAAAATATGATTTCAATCCAAGGAAGGACAAAGTCTCAGTGCAGAGAGTATACAGATTTCTCTCTATGTTTTAATTGATTCTAATTCCTTATCCTTCCCATTTCTATTTTCTATGCTTAATTTTTCATTTTTCCTGAAAACTTTGAGAAATTACTGCTGTCATTAATTGTCTTGGTAAGTCTTTAGTTTTCTGATATTGCTTGTCTCTCCCACAGTCAATTTGTTATTCAGATTTTTCACTTACCTGATTAATAACAGTGAGCATGACGTGACCGGACGGCAGGGTGATGTCGGTGACCACGCTGAATGACGTACGTCCCACATGACCCACAGTAAGTGTCACATGCAGCGGGTATTTATTCTCCTCTGGTTCGTAAGCACAGCTGTTGTCAACAGTAAATAAATATAGACTTGAAAGTCAATCCCACACCTGTTGTAATTTGCCAAAACAAAGTCGATTTGTAAAAACAATGCTAAATAAAAGAGCACAAATACGAATTTTTTAGTTAGAACAAAAATGCAATATTTTTCTTTTCCAATTTTGTTTTCTGACTGCTTCTATTTGTACACGTTGCTTGCAGAGGAGACGCAGCTACATAAAAAGAAATCCTTCTGTCGGTTTAACACAAAAATTGACAATGTGAACACACTCCCTTTTTCTCTAAATCTCTCTTACACAACTGTGTGCTGGTAAATCTCTTCACACTAAAACATTCTCTCAAACATCGGCATTCTTTTTAACTCATTGTCTCCCAGGTACTCATATGGCTCTATCTGACCAGGTACAGATATATCCGCTCAGACTGTTAGCTTCAGTCGCTTCCTGTAACATCCATCTAACGCCTGCATTCCAGCGTGTTGATACAGTTACTACACAGTTACTACAATCCTGAGTGACCTGCTGCAGCACAGCTGGTCTCGGCTAAATAAAACTTGGTCAACATAGGTGGGGTAGAAAGTGTTAAGCACAATACCTATTGATGTTATACTGTGATGCAGCCATGAAGGTTATATGCCCTTCCCTCAGTCTGTCGGTTTCCATAAAGCAGCGACCATCATGACCTCTGGTTGCCATAGCGACCTGACGTGCCATCCGTGCAAGCATCACCAGACTCATTGTGGAAGGGTTGCCTGGCAACACAAGTCAAAGAGTTTTATTCAAAATACATGTGTCTAACCTTTAATTAACTAATATTTGTGTGTGTGTGTGTTTTCCTACAGTAGATATATTTGCATTCACCTATCTTCTATTTCATCTTCTCCTCTTCTTCCGAGTGACACACACACATGCACACTTACAAACACACTCACATGTTCAGACACACACTTTTATACAGACACTCTCGCACAAACAATATTTAACACACCTGCACACACACATGTACAGAAACACAATATTACACACCTACACACACACATGCACAGAAACACAATATTACACACCTACACACACACATGTACAGAAACACAATATTACACACCTACACACACACATGTACAGAAACAAACATATGCACAGACAGCTGTGCGCACGCACACACACACACACACACACACACACACACAAACCAAACCTAATATAGCCTGAATGAATAGACTCGTAAAGTAGTTTGCTGAAATTCCCAACCGTTTACTGATTTAGACCCGCACACAAACACATACAGTTCTACCAAAACTCTTGACTGAAAGTGACATACTGTATTACCAAATCTGTCAATGGCTTGAGGGGGAAGACCCGGATGAATGACTTTGGCATGATGACACGTTGAGCTGGGATCCAGTGAAAGGTTGGTACTTGTCAGCTGTGCCATCCTCCTCTCTTGTACACTGTGGGTTGAACATAACACAGCAAATTAGACACACATATAATAATGATAACATTTTACAGACAGGAGTTATTGCAAACATGGTTGGTACTTTTCAGCTGTGCCTTTCTTTTCTGTTCTACACTATGGGTGGAATATAACACAATGAATGGGACACGAAATTATAAAAACAGACACAAGTTGATGCAAAAAGGATAGATTAAATAATCTCTAATTGCGATAACCGATAGATTAATCTATGCTTTTTTTTTTTTAGCTGCATGCAAAGTATTTTCACACACAAAATAACATCCAAAATTCTCCTGGTTGGGACAAGTTCACAAAATTAGAAAACAAAATGTGCACTGATTAATAATTAAGACCAAAGAATACAAAACTCCAAGTCTATGCAAGGGACATCTTAATTATAGTTATAGCCTGTGAAGATCAGACGAATTGCCACAACTACAATTACTACTACCAGAAGATTTCCTCATAAAGTCCTTTGAAATTTCTTGGTAGTTGCAGCATTCGAGAGCTATAACCATCCTATCTATCACTACGTACTAGCTTAACAATGTTCAACTGCTCTTGACGGACCAAACCTTTGTGGCTGGGCAGTCTGCACAGAGACATTGTGGAACTGATGTGTTGGTGGCAGGGGCAGTTCAACAATGAAACACTGGGACGGTGACACAGGATTTCCAAAGTCAAGGTCGTCCTTAAGTCTGCTCATCTGCAGCTCTTTTAGGGACCGTGATGCATCCAGCAGTTGGTCATAGTCAGGATAGCTGTTGAGGAATATCAAATATACATGTGTGACAGGGCGACGTTGTAGTCTTCTTCTACATCGCCAGCTAGACACCTGTCAGTGTCAATTGTAGAGTTCTGTTTGTGATGGGGTCTTGCTGCTGTCGTCACCTTGTATGCTCTTGAGTTTTTGCAGGGCTATTAAGGTAGCTTTACAATTCTTAACCCTGTTTGACTAGCTGTGCCTCCAAAGGTGATTGACGTGCTTCATTCACTTGGTTGTATGCCAAGTATGCATGTAAAATAAAAAATAAAAGGGCAGTCTGATCGATCTCTCAACACCACATATTCAGGAATAAAACAAATTGAAGTGTACTAAGATATGTGAAGTACACATAATTATCTTGATCTCTCTGCATGCAGTTTATACCTGACACAGTTGATCAACATTTGACGTTAGTGTTGATTTGGAAAAATAAATATTTGGAAATTAAAGTGAGACTTCCACTTACTATGTGACCTTTTTCCAGTAAAGCTTCGCAGGGCACCCAACTTTCTTGGAAGACTTTTTTGCATCTGTTTCCTGAAGACCTGTACCCTGTGAAGTGAAAGGCACAAATTAAGTCATATGTATACTTTAAGGATAAATACAAATTATTTCATGGCATTTATTTTTAAAAACTTAAGTACCGATGCAGATATATCATAGCTACATTTGTAATGCCCCTCTCGTGTTTTTGTGGCAACCCGCCATGTCCATACAAAATTTCAAGAGGTCTCGGAAGGAAGAGAAGAAGGAAGAACTAATTCCTAAAAGTAAAATCAGGCTTCAACAGCTATAGATCATAGATGCAAACTGCTTTCCTTTTCATTGTCATGCTTAGGTATTTTTGGATCAAATTGTATGTAACATCACCTCTGATGGTTTATTGGATTCATCACTTTCAGCTGAGCTCACTGTCTTTGGCGGTCGCTTGGGACCGAAGGAGCAGCATCTGACGCAGCTCTGATCAACAGTGTAGGGCACCATGCAGCCTGGGATTATCTCCCCCTGCTGACTCCAGAGAACACGCTTTGGCTTGCTTTTTTCTGACAGTGAAGTATGCCTGAAATGACAGACAAAATACAGTGGAACCCCTCTTTTAAGACCTAGACAAAATCTAAGAAAATCAGGTCTGAAAAAAGAGGGAATCTTAAAATGGGGGTAAATTTACAGGGATCATGGATGCAGTACGTCTGGGCTTGTATAATGCTGAGATAAAGTTGGCCTACCATGACACAAAGGATGTACGTGTCGCTCGCTCGAAGCAGGCCAGCGTCTCTTGTAAATTCTCTTCATCTGAAATGATTCCTGTAATTACACTGTCCGTTTCTTCTGTGAAAGAGAAGCACGATGGCAAACTTTCACGAAGGTTGGCCATCGCGCTCTTGTCACATGATATTGATCACGTGATGTTCAGTAGTAGTCACATGACGTTTGAGATTGTTGACATATGAGGCTTCCGTCGTCTGCTGGCGACCAGACAAGTTAATATCTGCAAGATTACCACAGTTTCTGCCTTGAAAATGCGATAAGAGCAGAAAAAGTACGTATTGCACTTATCAGCTCAAAATGGAGGCTTCTTTTAACACTAATAACAGAAAGCCGGAGACCAAGGAAAAGCCAGACGACACTTCGGCTGAATACTCGTACCATTTGGGAATATTAGCACGTTAGCTTTAAATATAACTTGCGCCGGGTAAGAAATGTGAACGTTGGACCTACCTTTTCAAGCATGCATGCGAGACAGATAATCAGGACATTGTTCTGTCAAAGCGGATGGTCGTTTAGCAGACGACAATTTGCAACGATTCTGTCAAAACGTTACTTACCTCATCGAGCGATGTCTTGTCAAACTCAAGCGAATCTCCAGCCAAAGAGTCCGGATGCAGACGACAAAGAGAGGTCAATTTATTATTTACACAACTTATTAATCTTTCAAAGGAGTGTATATATTTAATACAATGAAAACTTGTGCAATGGCTTTCAGCAAGTGAAAGAAATGTGCTGCGTCATTCTCTAGGCACAGTTGTATTTTTATTCATTTTTTTCTGATAACTATTCTGTTCATCTTTGATGTTAGCCTTGCTTCTTTTATGGTACTCTTTTGTGTGAGATACAGGCACATCCTCATAATTATGTTTTTACGCTTAGTCAAGTTTTGTTAAAACATTTAGTCAAAACAATCTACACACACAGACACACACACACACGCATTTGAATCGAGACGAGGGTCGTCACCGTCGTTGTGTATGTGCGTGTGTCACTGTGTGTCTGTGTGTGTGTGTAGAGCGATTCAGAGTAAACTACTGGACCGATCTTTATGAAATTTTACATGAGAGTTCCTGGGTATGATATCCCCATTTTGAACTCAAAGCCATGACGTTCCCTACACAAGGCTTTGATAACGAACGGATAAGGGGCGTAACTCCTTAGTCATATTACAGTTGAAAATTCAAAGCGGGTCGGCTTCACTCAATTTCTTGGCATCAGAGGCTTGACATAAATTAGGAAAACAAATGGTTGGACCCATCATGGACCAACTAAAACGCTGTAGGGCGGAATTAATATTTTGATGGTATTTTTGAACGTTCTCAGTGTCACTGTAGGAAGTGGCGTTCTCAGCGTGCAGAAAGTGAGCGTCAAGTCCCTTTGTATCAACAACGAAAATCTTTGCATCTTTGAATGAATCGAAACGCATGAGTGGTAAGTCTCGTGCGTTTCGATTCATTCAAAGATGCAAAGATTTTCGTTGTTGATACAAAGGGACTTGACGCTCACTTTCTGCATGCTGAGAACGCCATTTCCTACAGTGACGCTGAGAACGTTCAAAAATACCATCAAAATATTAATTCTGCCCTACAGCGTTTTAGTTGGTCCATGATGGGTCCAACCATTTGTTTTCCTAATTTATGTCAAGCCTCTGATGCCAAGAAATTGAGTGAAGCCGACCCGCTTTGAATTTTCAACTGTAATATGACTAAGGAGTTACGCCCCTTATCCGTTCGTTATCAAAGCCTTGTGTAGGGAACGTCATGGCTTTGAGTTCAAAGTGTCCCCAGATGGGTTTTTTCATTTTTTCGATAAATGTCTTTGATGACGTCATATCCGGCATTTTGTAAAAGTTGAGGCGGTTTCACGATTTCATCTTTCCCCTGGGTACATATTTCCCCCTCGACATAATTATACTAAAGACTGAAATGTTGTTTCCTGGTAAAATTAAGAAGTGAAATTATTTATGGACAAAAAGCATGTCAGTTTCTTGCATGTGAAGAAAATTGGTGGTAAAATTTAATAGATTTCACCCCCAAAATCGAATTCTTCAAAAACGTGTACTGATCGAATGGTAAGATGGAAAACATTTTAGGATGAATCAAATTTCTAAGTTAAATAAAACAAATTGGTTGGACAAATTTGGCCCCATGAAGTTAAGGTACACAAGGTCGCTCATCAGTACTAGCGTAGGGTGTTTTTTTGTTCAGTGTAGAGTTTATATACTAGATCAACGAGGCCGAAAAGCGAAATATCAACACGGCGAAAGATGAAAACGTCACAGCGGCTCTGTCTCACCCTCATTTTTGAGTCACTTGAGAAAAAGTGACTCTATGTAATCGGTCAGTGTTAGTCTGTCCGGCCGGCCGGCCGTCCGTCCGGCCGGCCGGCCGTCCGTAGACACCACCTTAACGTTGGACTTTTCTCGGAAACTATCAAAGCGATCGGGCTCATATTTTGTTTAGTCGTGACCTCCAATGACCTCTACACTTTAACGATGGTTTCGTTGACCTTTGACCTTTTTCAAGGTCACAGGTCAGCGTCAAAGGAAAAATTAGACATTTTATATCTTTGACAAAGTTCATCGGATGTGATTGAAACTTTGTAGGATTATTCTTTACATCAAAGTATTTACATCTGTAGCCTTTTACGAACGTTATCAGAAAAACAAGGGAGATAACTAGCCTTTTCTGTTAGGCAACACACAACTTAACGTTGGGCTTTTCTCGGAAACTATAAAAGTGACCGGGCTCAAATTTTATGTGAACGTGACTCATTGTGTTGTGAATAGCAATTTCTTCCTGTCCATCTGATGCCTCATATAATATTCAGAACTGCGAAAGTGACTCGATC
The DNA here is from genome assembly GCF_037325665.1 of Littorina saxatilis. Lineage (NCBI taxonomy): Eukaryota > Metazoa > Mollusca > Gastropoda > Littorinimorpha > Littorinidae > Littorina > Littorina saxatilis. The sequence goes on from NC_090258.1 coordinate 34,538,495, forward strand.
GAGCGTTTGCTCTTCTTGTTCAATAGAATTGGTTGACATTTTGGCCAAGCAATCTTCGACGAAAACCGGACTTTGGTATTGCATTTCAACTTGGTGGCCTAAAAATTAATTAATGACTTTGGTCATTAAAAATCTGAAAATTGTAATTAAAACTATTTTTTATAAAACGATCCAAAATTACATTTATCGTATTCTTCATCATTTTCTGATTCCAAAAACATATAAATATGTTATATTTGGATTAAAAACAAGCTCTGAAAATTAAAAATGTAAAAATTATGATTAAAATTACATTTCCGAAATCGATTTAAAAACAATTTCATCTTATTCCTTGTCCGTTCCTGATTCCAAAAACATATAGATATGATATGTTTGGATTAAAAACACGTTCAGAAAGTTAAAAAGAATAGAGATATATATAGAAAAGCGTGCTATCCTCCTAAGCGCAACCGCTACCGCGCTTTTCTGGATTGTTAATTTCACTGCCTTTGCCACGAGCGGTGGACAGACGATGCTACGAGTGTACGGTCTTGCGGAAAAAATGCAATGCGTTCAGTTTCATTCTGTGAGTTCGACTGAGCTTGACTAAATGTTGTATTTTCGCCTTACGCGACTTGTTTATTTTTTACATACTGTACAAAGTTTTAAAACGTCTATAATGAATAAGTAATATAATCCTTGCAAATATATTCAGTAGGTCTTATTTTCCAGAACGGAGGCAGCCTGTACATGTTCTTTTCTGACATGCAGTGAGTTATGTACACTTAAAACATTATAGAAGGTTTCCTTTATGATTTATTGGGATAGAAGTCTAAATTATTTAAAAATGCCTCACATTACTGTTAAAACAGTACATAGGGGTGTCGTTTCACTGTGTCTTTTCATGTTTTGTGCAGTGGCAAAGAAAAAAAGCATCGTTCTTTTGTAGAGGTGTATGACCTGAAGTCAGTCAACTTACGACTGACAGAAGACTCCACCCCTTACTGTGCAACAGTCATCCACCCCGGTCTATCCCCGGAAGCCATCAGCCGTAATGGTGAGAGAGAGAGAGAGAGGGAGGGAGAGAGAGAGAGAGAGAGAGAGAGAGGGAGAGGGAGAGGGAGAGAGAGAGCGAGAGAGAATTGAATTGAACTTTATTTAACAAGGATTAAGATTTAAGGCTACGCCTTTTCTTACAATCTGTCCTTAGGACGCACAGACACACAATGATAAAATTGAAAAATTAAAAAGTTTTAAAAAGTTTACGAACAAAAGGAGGTCAGAAAACTTCAGCACGTGATGATAAAGATGATGATGATGATGATGATGATGATGATGATGATGATGATGAAGATGAGGCATGAAGAGCATACATATGTGGTTATCCCCGAGTACGCAGTACTAGGGTCCTGCAGACTTTAATTGTGTGTGTGTGTGTGTGTCTGTCTCGACTTAACAGCTTATTGCTGGGAAACTACTGGGCGCAGTTCGTTCAAAAGTTGATACACTAACTTGATAATAGGTCTGATTGATCGTATTAAAACTTCATAATGTTACCTGGGACCTAAATGCCAAATAAATCACAAAAACCACTCTTAACGGGGGGAGTTTTTGCGGTGGGAGGCTGGTCGCTTTGCGAATAGCCAGTCACTGAACTAAAGGGGAGACTTGGGCGGCTGACGTCACGCAGTGACGAGAAAAGCATGATTTGCAAGCCAGCCGCAGCTGGTGGGGATTTGGTCTCGGCAAAGAAACTACAATACAGTGCTTGGTCTCGGTGAGACTGAAAGAGAGAGAGCGACAGATACACACAGTGATTCAAGGCGCACAACTCTAGTAAAGTTGTCGTAGCACGTCCGTCTATGGCCAAAGTGATCCGGGTTCGATTCCCGGCATGGGCGGTCTATTTTTTTTTTTTTTTTTTCTTTTTTTAAATTCTTGTTTACTATTGTTTATTATGAACGTTTCAATGTTTTATTTCACTCTAATAATTTTTTTAATTGTGTAAAATAAATAAATAAATTTTTTTTTTTTTTTTTTTTTTTTTTTAAATCCAAGTGATCCGGGTTTGATTCCCGGCATGGGCGGTCTATGTTTTTATTTTTTTATTTATTTTTTTTAAATTCTTGTTTACTATTGTTTATTATGAACGTTTTAATGTTTTATTTTACTCTAATAATTTTTTTAATTGTGTAAAATAAATAAATTTTATTTATTTATTTTTTTTTTTTAATCCACGTGCACAAGACAAAAACTTTCATACTGGGGGAGCGAGCCAGTCTGAAGAGTACTCGGGTCCAGCGCCAGCGTTTTTTATTCATAAAATCAAATGCATACTATGCAAGTAATTATAAGTACAAGCTGGTAGCAATCGAACATCTAGCAATAGTACAACAAAAATATGTTCAGAATATACAATGCACAGCATATCTTTGGCGTAATACTAAGTGTGGTAAATCAAAACGCGTTAAACTACTCAGACATTAAGTGTTTTTTGACACATTTTTAAAAACTTTTTAATGACTTTAAGTGCTTAAAGGATGATGGAAGTGAATTCCAAACTGATGTACCCGAAAAAGCAAGACTGGTTCGTGGAATCGGTGGGATCAAGTTGACCGACCCATATCTGTGGGTAGCTTTATTAAATAATCATGTAATGTAAATCGGCACTTTACCGTTATACAATTTATGCATGAAAATGGCTTTGTTTAACTAATGAGATGCTTTTCCATTGGAAGAAAGTTAAGCATTTTTAATGTCATATCTGTTGGGGCATTATCCTTTACGATGAGTTTAGCCGAGCGACGATAGAGAGAGTCTAACCTTTTCAAGTGGACATCACTGCTGCCATCCCAGAGCGTCGAAACATAATTGATGTGAGGCATTACATGAGCATGGTGGAACATTTCCAGAGTCCTTCTGTCCGTAAATTGCTTTAACTTGGATAGGAGGAAAACGTTCTTGGCTACTTTCTTGCAAATATGCTGTAATTGTGCCTGCCACTTGAATTCACAATCAATAATTACCCCAAAAACGCGATGCTGTTGAACTTGTTCAATTGATTGCGTACCAATATTAAGATTTAGTTTGAGTGGAGAAATCTGGTGTTTTTGTCTGGTTGCAATTACCATACTTTTAGTTTTTATTGGATGGACAAGCATAGCATTGGCACTACACCAGTTATTTACATCGTTTAACTCATTCAAGGCGCGTCTAAATTTTCCCTGTGTTCCCTGCCAGCGCGCGATTTAGAGCCATTTTGAAAAAATTATAAAAAATCAACAACACAAGATAACCTTACATTATAAGATGTTTGATGGGTTGTTGAAGGCCGCGGTCAATAAATATGAAACAAAAGTCGATATGCCCCCCGAGGACCGACAAAAAAGCTGGTCTGTCAACACACCACCAAACATCGTTTTTGTCATCATTTTGGTAGTGAGAAAATAAGTGCACAATCAACCCAGGGAGCCATGCATGCTTTGAAACACGGGTTCCGTGCTGATAACCACACGAGTCCCGGTTTGATAACCACTGGCAATCAACGATAGTCATGGAGCGAGGATTATCAGAATGAGCTGGCGTGTGAAAGCAACTTTCTGTGTTTTTAAGTTCATTAAATGTTGGGATGAATATGTCAGGTTTGAGGATGCACAGTTCTGTAGGTTCATCTCGGTATTCCACCCCCTCGGCTTTCTGTTGTAATCATTAAGCTGAGTGATCGAATGTGGAAGCTACGTTTGGTCAAAGGTCACAGAAGATTTGCGTCGTGCTGCGAAGGAAAGAATCGCGATCTTGTTTCCGACTCAGTACCTCTTTGTTTTTTATTAGACCTGTCATACTGCTTGCTCGGCTTTGTTAGATGTTTGCATATCTTGTTGCTATTTTCTTTGCTTTTATTATTGTTTCTTATTTGTGCTTCGTTTATCGATACAACGTCTTGTGCATGGGTCAAAATGTGTGTGTCAGGGGTCGTTTTACTTGAACTTGACGTTCGTGTTTCTCCGAACGTCTGTGTATCGAAACACAGATACACGCACTCCATGACTCTGTAAGAAGACAAAGCATATCGCTAAGTTTCATTTGTTTTTGATGAGTGTATGACCTTTCATGAAGTAGTTTTGTTTTTTGTTTACTTTTGCCAGTTTGCCAGTTCGTTTTTGGAACTTTGCAAAGCAGTGTCGTGTCGTCTGTTTAGGTCTGGGGAAACACCAATGAAAAGAGCCGAAGAATCCCGGAGCGTTTCTATTGGGTTTGCTTTTGATTATCCATGTATAACCTGCTTCCTGCAACTATGGTAACCGGGGATTTATTGCCTGGGGAACATGAGATTTATTTCCCAGGTGCTTGTGAATGAAAACTCGTGAAAATGATGACAAACCTTTATGTTTTTGCAAAGTTTGGAACTTACTCTTTTAGAAAATATATCTTATGAAACATTTGAAAGTACATACCTTTTGTTGTCTTCATATCCAGGCAAAATATCCAATTTGAAGCACACAAAAAAAACTTTTTTGTTCTTGAATGAAACACCAGTAGCTCACTGTTGCAGTACTTTTTCTCACAAAATCAAGCTGATATGCACTGTTTCAAATGTCAAGAGTGTTGCTGGTGAATCAGAGTGTTGCTGGTGAATCAGAAACAAAAATTACTGTTAAATAGACTTGAACTGGTGAGTGTCAAGCATAATCGAGGCGCGTCTAAATTGTTAAATTGTCCCTGTGTTCCCTCAAATCCCACGATTTTGACCCATTATTAAAAAAGATTATAAAAATCAACAACACAAAATAACCTTACCTACCTTACATTTTTGCAAAGTTTGAAACTTGCTCTTTTAGAAAATATATGAAACATTTGAAAGAACATACCTTTTGTTGTCTTCACATCCAGTCAAACTACCTCTTTGAAGCAAAAAACAAACAACTTTCTACGTCATGGGTTCATCATACACAATGTCATGATCGACACTTTCATTGCCCGAATCATCACCCAAATGATCGTCCATTGGCACAAACTCGTCACCCGGTGAATCTAAAATATCATCTCCACTATCATCATCACTTAAGGTCAAGATCAGAACCGTACTGAATAACAAGTTCTAGCACTCTTTTTAAGTTACTACGTCTTGTCAACAGAACGATCCGCCATCTTGGAAAAGTCAAAACACGTGGGTCGCACACCGTCAACAAAATCAAATTAATCCCATCAATTGAAAGGAAGGAACTGTTTACAGTGAATGGTTCCACTGTAGACAGATAGAAGTTCATTGCAGGGGTTGTTTCGTTTACACCGTTAAAAATTCGTGATATCCGTCGGAACTCAAGTACAGGCACGCGGCCAACGCTAAACACAGGTGTCGGAATTCCAGTTTCGACACGCAGCGAATGAGTTAAAGCTGTTTGAATGGAGGACTCTATTACCGTAAAATCCCTAGCATAAGCCCACCATTTAGCAAACGCCCACTCCCCACTTTGGGCCAAAAGTTGTGCACAGGGGTAACTACCTAGCAAACGCCCACCCTGGTTTTTTCAAAGAGAATATAGGCTCACTTTCACTAGGATTTGTGCAGACTGTTCTAAAAGTCATCTTTTCCCCCTTCTTTACCTTTTCGTGTTTCTTTCCTTTTTATATTTAGTCAAGTTTTGACTAAATATTTTAACATCGAGGGGGGAATCGAAACGAGGGTCGTGGTGTATGTGTGTCTGTCTGTGCGTGTGTGTGTGTGTGTGTGTGTGTGTAGAGCGATTCAGACTAAACTACTGGACCGATCTTTATGAAATTTGACATGAGAGTTCCTGGGTATGAAATCCCCATACGTTTTTTTCATTTTTTTGATAAATGTCTTTGATGACGTCATATCCGGCTTTTCGTGAAAGTTGAGGCGGCACTGTCACGCCCTCATTTTTCAACCAAATTGATTGAAATTTTGGTCAAGCAATCTTCGACGAAGCCCGGACTTCGGTATTGCATTTCAGCTTGGTGGCTTAAAAATTAATTAATGACTTTGGTCATTAAAAATCTGAAAATTGTAAAAAAAAATACAAATTTATAAAACGATCCAAATTTACGTTCATCTTATTCTCCATCATTTTCTGATTCCAAAAACATATAAATATGTTATATTTGGATTAAAAACAAGCTCTGAAAATTAAATATATAAAAATTATTATCAAAATTAAATTGTCGAAATCAATTTAAAAACACTTTCATCTTATTCCTTGTCGGTTCCTGATTCCAAAAACATATAGATATGATATGTTTGGATTAAAAACACGCTCAGAAAGTTAAAACAAAGAGAGGTACAGAAAAGCGTGCTATCCTTCTTAGCGCAACTACTACCCCGCTCTTCTTGTCAATTTCACTGCCTATGCCGTGAGCGGTGGACTACGAGTTTTCGGTCTTGCTGCGTTGCATTGCGTTCAGTTTCATTCTGTGAGTTCGACAGCTACTTGACTAAATATTGTATTTTCGCCTTACGCGACTTGTTTCTTATTCTTTGTCCCCTCTCCTCACTCCCAGTCCCACCCATCCCCGACAAAGTGAATTAAAATTACGTCATGCTTTTCCACTGACGTCTTTTGTCTGTCAGTTACGTACCGGTACTTTGACGAGCTTCCTGGTGGCCTGAAGTTTGTTCTTGAATCTCTCTGTGCCATTTTTGCAAAATGCCGAAGCGACAGTCTTACACTGTGTCTTTCTCTGTCTGTCTGTCTGTCTGTCTGTCTGTCTGTCTGTCGGTCTCTCTCTCCTCTATCTCCCCTCTCACTCTCTGTCTGTCTGTCTGTCTGTCTGTCTGTCTCTCTCTCTCTCTCTCTCTCTCTCTCTCTCTCTCTCTCTCTCTCTCTCTCTCTCTCTCTCTCATGATTGTCCTCGTTGGCCTTCTTTGCCTCAAAGTCCCTTTTTTTCCTCCTTTTTCCTCCACTTCTACTCACACGACCTAACTTACATGCTTTCGGGGTTTGTATTCACTCAATTACACGGTTGAGCACAAAACTTACTTTGTGCAAAGGGGTCTATCCCTAGCAAACGCCCACCCCCCAATTTTGCCCTAAATCTGTGCACAGGGGGGGTGGGCTTATGCTAGGGATTTTACGGTACTGGAACAGACTTTCCACTTGAATGAAGAGAAGAATCGTCAGCAAAAAAATCACTTCTTACATTACTATCAGAAATGTGCAGTGGCAGATCATTGATATATAGACAGAACAAGATCGGCCCAAGCACTGACCCTTGAGGCACCCCGCAGAGAGAGAGAGAGAGAGAGAGAGAGCGCGTGAGATAGAGAGAGAGAGAGAGAGAGAGAGAGAGAGCGCGTGAGATAGAGAGAGAGAGAGAGAGTGAGAGAGAGAGCGGAAGTGTGTGTGGGTGTGTGTCTGTCTGTCAAAATCTATTTATTTCTTCCTGGTTTACTCTTCTCTCATTCCCTTTCTATTTGAGTGTGATATCTATATTTGCCTGCATGTCTGTCTGTCAGTCTGTCAACCTGCAAGTTCATCTATTCATTCGTCAATCTAAGACTGTGTTTCTGTTGATGTCTCTGTGTCTGTGTGCGTCCATGTGTGAATGCATTTTACCAACAAATAATTCTTATTATGTGCAGGTCACCCTTCACTACCAAGTATTCTAAAAGCAGCAAGTGCATGCAGGATGTACGCCATGCACATGCCAGCAAACGATAGCGGGGAAACGTTCTTCCAGTATGACCAGATCACCAGCCACTGTTTCACTTTCATCTCATCATCGTTGGTCAACATATCGCTGCACATGTACACCTCTTCTGTACCCAAGTGGCCTTTGGAAGTGGGTCCTGTTAACGTTAATGAGAAAAATGTGTCACTCTATAGATGCAGAATTTAGATTTTTGTTCCTGTCAGTGTCAATAAGTAAAATCTCTGTCTGCCTACCAGTCTCTTTGTCTCTCTTCCTGTCTCTGTCTATGTCGGCCTGTCTGTCTGTCTGTCTGTCTGTCGGTGTCTCTCTCTCTCTCTCGATCTCTCTCTCTCTCTCTCTCTCTCTCTCTCTCTCTCTCTCTCTCTCTCTCTCTCTCTCTCTCTCTCTCTCTCTCTCTCTCTCTCTCTCTCTCTCTCTGTGTTGCTTGCAACAATTTGATCAGATTGAACTACCTTTGAAAGTGTGGAAAGAACCAATTGGGAAGTATATGCTGTGTTTGTGTGTGAGTGGCAAATTATTGTTTTTCAGTAAAAAAAAAGTGGGATTTTTGTTCAAGGGAGATAACCCTTGCATGACATCATGAAAACTACATGTACTTCTATGCAGAGTTGTTTCCATTTAGTTAGTAAAGAGCAGGGTCTTTGCATGTGTGATTGTGTGCTTGTTAAAGTGTGCATGCACATGTGAGTGTGCCATGTACATAGATAAGTCTGACATTGTAAGAATAGGACTTATAAGAATAAGCATAAACAGTCTGAAAATACTTCAGCTGGACAGTATCGGAACAGCAATTTTAGGATTGAAAATCATAATCATGTGTGTATTGTGTACAGGTAAAACTGCAAGGCGGTCACATGGGTCGCACTTCACTGAGCACCGTGTCAAGCATGACCTCACCTGCAGACCCTGAGAGAAGAGAACTGATGAGACAGATTAATCAGGTTGGTGTCTAAAAGTAAAAAGTGCATGATTTATGTGTGTGTCTGCCCAAAAGTTTTGTTCTCATGAAAACGTTTTGGACCTTGTTTATTGTTAATGTGGAGTTGTTTACAATTCAGATCTCACTAAGGCGGAGTAGGAATTGGATCCTTTTTGCCTATCAAGAAGTGATCATATCAGTCAGTTATGCATGACCATGACATGCTCATAGTCTTACCTTGATGTATAATTATGTAGGTGGATACTGGAATGCTAGTGGAGACATACCTGTTTTAACATTGAAAGGTGAACAATAGAATAAAGTATAGTGAAGTGCATCAGGAAAGATGATTCCTCATTTCTTTAAATTCTAGTCGCCATGTCATGACCATGTTTGTAGAGAGCATTATTAGACCTTTGTCAGCATTTGCTACATTCTCCATTTTTCAGGTGGTGCTGGTAGACAAAGAGACCCGCAGGCCAATCCCCATAGAGGACAAGTGGCGCAACCTGTACCAGTCTCAGTGTGTGCGTGGAGAACCGCTCATCATCAAGCGACAGGACGTGCCCGAGTCAGGCCCTCTCAGCGTCTATCAGGTGGGTAGGCTTTGTCTTTCATGAGAAGCAGAACAATGGTGACTGCGCGTGAGAGCGAGAAATAAAAAGACCAAAAAATACTGTACTCATGTGTTTAACGAACACAACAAAAATCACAATGTTTGACTTTTCGACCCTAAGGTCTTCCTCAGGAGAACAAAACACGAAACAGAGCGGATTAAAAAAGAGGACAGGGAACAGAATAGAAAGAAGAACAACAGTTGTCATGGTTCACGAACCAACACAAACGGACAAAATAAATTTGATGAGAAGTTCAGCTGTGATTTACCTGACGTACGTGGCATGACTTTAAGAACTACTAGTGTCTCTAGAGAATACATTTTTCTCAGACATTCTGAAAGCTGAGAAGCTTAATTTGTTCCCCAATATTAAGGTGTTCACTCCACTTTTGTTGCGTGTTTTTCTCGTTACTGTGAGTAAGAGAACCCAAAGAGCAGAGATTGGAATTTGGATAAAGCCAGCCCTCAAAACATGAAAGAGTTAATACTGTCATGTCAATTCAAAATACAGTACAATGGGTGCGTAACCTGGTGTTTAGGATGTTAGCCTTGCGTGCAGAATGTTCGGGGTTTAAATCCCGACCGCGCCTGGTGGGTTAAGGGTTGACATTATTTTTCCAATCTCCTTGGTCGCCTTATCTGCAGACCTGCTTGTGCCTTATCCCCATTCCTATGTACACGCAAGCACAAGACCGATCGAGTACTCACAAAAAGTATCCTGTAATCCATGTTAGATACGAAAACTGCCAGCTTGTATCCCCTGGAATCAGAGCATGACTGCCTTAATAGCGAGTTAAAACGGCAATACTATAGTCTTGGGAAAGCTTACTGTAGCCTGAGTGTACGTGGCAGGCGCAGCCCATGATCGTAGAAGGAGAAGAAGAAAATACAGTACATAGCAAACACATGATACACATTTATATGGGTCATTCTCAGAAATGGTGGTACAGTGAGAGTGAGAGGGGTGACACATTTGAAATCATGAAAAAGTAAATTAAAATTATTTCTACCACGACTTTTTTCATCTGAATCTATTCCTGAGACATTAAAGCATTGTTGTATGTCAATAAAAATGGTTTCTATACGTTGGTGTTGTTTTTGTGTGCTTTTCAATTGCGAAGTTCGGCCGTTTCCGGATCGCCGAAGCGTTACACAACTTTCGTGATCAACAATATTTTCAGTCTCATGGCTAAATGCAAACATGCAAACACCAACAAATTACTGCAATCGACAGTCAGGACGTCAGTATTGGACGTAGCAACACATCTTTGCAAAAACTCACGCTGAATTTGAAGTTAGGGGCTTCGAACAAAAAATTTTGAATGTCGTAACGCATCGTTTCCAGACTCGACGCCCGAACATCGGACAGCAATGTGCTGCATGACTTTGCCACATCACGGCTATTTTTAGCTCTTTGGCGCGCAGGAAGTTCGAACAAGAAAATAGTCCTTTGAATCACAGCCAAATATTCACAGAAAACACCAGAATCATATCATTTGCTGAAACTCATGGCGTCGTTTCCTGACCTACGTCACGACTGAAGATGGTTTTTACTAAATTGTCGAGCCTGCAAAGCTTTGTCACAAACTTACACACCGCGGTTGGCGACAATGTAGCGTCGGAAAGATATCGAGTGCAACAGTTTCTCAACGCGCGAAGTTTAGCGGCAACAAAGTAGCCAAGAAGTTCTCGTATCTTCTGATCGCCGATGTTCGACATTCAACAAGTACTTAAAATGGGTAATCTGAACGCAACAGGAACTTTCAACAAATACAGCAAACTCTGACGAATTGTGTTTTGTGTAGTTATTTTCGGTCAGACGGGTTTTGCCGGCAAGAAAGGCCAAACAGTGCAGATTCATGTCTGTTGCACAGGAACCGAAAGTGGTTCAAGCATTTCGTTTCTGTGTTACGACTTTCACCTTAGTCAGTTCCAAATGTCATTTTTTTACCAATATTAGTTGAAGTCCTTACCTTTCATAACTAGAATGTGTTGGGTAGAACACAAAAATACTGCAGAACTGATAAAAAATGCACAAAGGATTGAAGGCTTAGGTGGTTTAAAGTTGGAATTTGGTTTCCATGTTACAACATTCATCACGTAAATACAACACTTTAAAACGTCTCTTATTCAGCAACCAATAACTCTTTTTGTCTAATTTTTGCATTATTATGTATAGCAAACAATAGACTTCATAGTAAAAACAATTATTTTGTATTTCTTGACACTTTATTTTTTACTTTGTATGTAACACTTTGTACCACCATTTCTGAGAATGACCCATATATATATGTACATAGGCATGAAAAGGAGTCTAAAACTGTGACATGCTCAGGAAAACTTTTAGCCTAAAAAGGAGACACACAAAGAAAGGCTAGACAAATCCAGTCACACTTATAAGCTCATAAACACACTATAAGTTCAAAAAGTAGTTTATTTTTAACAAACTAGTAAATTTAAATCCCGGCATATGTACATAACTTGTCACAACGTCACAAACTTCATTTAACCTTACAAGTGCACTATGACAGAAAATAAACATAACCCAAGCAAAAAACCCACATTAAATGACTTTAAATATCAAAACAACACCAAAAACAAAAATCTAACATTATTACACCCGACTAGAGCATTGTGTACATAACCGTCACATCATATCACAAAAATGCAACAAAAAAGGTGACAAAAGACGATTTCTGACCCCTCAGTACAAAACACATGTAAAAGAGATAGACACCAGACAGCCACAGCAAGGAGAAATGTAATCACAGAGGATGAAAGGAATAACATCCTTTTTCACTTCATCCGTAAATAATTGCTAAAAAATCGAGATTAAAAAACAATTTAACCACACAGAATGAAACCAACATCAAATATAGTTAGAAATGCTTACAACTATGAAGTTAAAGTGGCAAACAAGCAAAATCCGGTTATAGGGGCTAGACAATTAAAAAAAAACAGCAGCAGTCAAACTTTGTTCATAACATCACAGCGTGACATAACCAAAACAGATACATTAAAACAAGAACATTCTGACCCAACAGGCAAACAAATGTATGGACATCTCCAAATAAATGAGAAGAACCCTTAAGAAGTAAAAGTTGTGGATGAAACCACCATAAATCCACTATACAGCAAAAGAAACCTATGTGTACATAACGGCACGCAAAGTCAGAGGATGAAAGTGCCCATATCAGCTAAAAATGGTGCCAAAATAACTGCAATCAACAAATCTGAGAAAGAAATTAGTAGCAAAGGGACACAGTTACCATTTTAAATCAAAAAACAAGATAACATATGTAGCAGGTAAGAGATAAGAGGGAAAAATACATTGTACATAACGCCACACTGAGACACCTAGGATTCTGAGTGATGTATCTTAAACAGATGCACACCTACAAAGGCAGAAATTATAAGAAAACAAATGACACACAGAAGGTACAAATAAAAGAGCAACTAGCAGCCCTGGAACATAAATTCAGATCATCATCAGAAAATGCAAGAAAAATGAGAATGTGTACATAACATTACAACAGGAGATTATCTTTCATGCATTGAGTGCTGGTGAGTACTGCTCACTTAGATTTTGTCAGTTGGGAAATGATCACTGTTTATCAACAGACATAGGAACAAGAATACATGAAAAAGTATATAAGTGTAATATGATTGTGAAATAAGTTATCAATTCTGAAGATGGTTAAAACAGGATGTGTAAATAAAAATCTTGAAGCTCACAAAAAAAGTCTGGTCTCAGCCATAAGTCTCATGTAGGCTATGCCTCCAGAAAGATTTAGCAGCAAACATGTAAATAAAAGCCCAGTGTTCAAGGGACATCATGTAGCCGTCCTCCTTGAAGACTCGCAGGATGTTGCACACGGGTATACAAAAAACAAAAAAACAAAAAACAAAAAACATTTTCTCTTCCCACAGCCCAATTCCTCAGGAAGACCTCCCAGGCTCCCTCAGCAGTAGCTTTTGTGATCTGAAAGAAAAAACGATTTGCAATTATAGATGCATGTATAGTTTCTGAAATGCTTGCTATAATGTTTGGATTTTACACTATCTGCTATCATCACAGCAAAACGATATGATGTGACGTTATGAACATTTTCAGGGTCATAAAAACAGCTGAATGCAGTCATCTACTGCTCAGCTTTTAATTCTTTTAGCAAAAAAGAACAAGATTTGATCGTAGTAGAGAACTCTCTACTGCACAGCCTTCAGAACAAGATTTCAATAACGTGTACATAATGTCACACGTCACCCAGACAAGCTATCTCGAACTAAAGGCGTGTGAAGTTATGTACACGCAGTCATGGAAGAAAACACGAATCCCACAGAGAAAAGTCTGAATCTCATAACTCGGTCATTTACAAAGAACAACAAAAAAATGAACCACAAGTCTGAAAGAACGAAAATCAAAGAAAATCATTGATAAAAATGGTAAATATTCCGCGCCTAGCCCGAAGACAGTAATCTCATGATGTGACGTTATGAACATCGCACCGTACTTTCTCAACCGATTTCCTAGCCCGTCAGAAAGTCCCTTTCAACGCAGGAACAAAAGAAATCAACATAGTAATGTTTTCCACCTATTTGTACAAAGATTCTATTTGTATTAGCTTAACCATGCATCGTACGTTATCCGTCACGACAACAGCTTCGTATCTGAACAATCAAAATAAAATTTCTTCATTGTGCGTCAGATCGGAGACTTCGTTTAGCGCGCGATATTTTCGACTTGCACTCAACCATCGTTACAAACAAACAAAACACGTCTCAAACAGCAATATGACTTACAAAATTGATAAAACTTACCATCATTGTGTACATAACACATTTCAAAGAATCACGACAAAACACTTACCTCCTGTGTTCTCTTATTTCTCGTTCGTTTCAAACGCAGACTTCTTCAAATGAAACTACGATCGCATGGCTGGAAGTCAGTAAACAAAGTTTGTTCACACCCCTTGTAGAAACGAGTCCATGCGCGGAAGAAAATATAGTACATAACTAACGCGTCACGACGCATCACGCAGTTGGCCGAAAAACCTTTCCCGTACCGCTGTTTATCATTGGATTCGTGTTTTAAACTCATTTTCACACAGAAGAATGATTTTTCATCGAAAATCAACAAAAACTTTGTTGTTCTAAAAGTTGAGAATGAATGTCGGCTCATTAATACACTCGGCCGGAAAATCACGACAGAGAACGACGTACATTCTAGCCTATGGTAATCTTCCGGTAAGCTTGACTTGGCAAACTTCGGGGCACTTCGAACTTTGCAAGGGAAAGACCGACCATTTCAGAATAGAATCTCCGTATTTTTTCTATATTTTGGACAGTGATCTGACAGTATGGGAAAGTTTGCCGAGCACACTGTACTAGGTGTCACAGAATTGCAACAGATCACCGTCAATAATCACCAACAAAACATCGATTATATTCCGCACACGTGAACCACACGCTACGGAGTCATGTCCGAGCCGAGAAAAATACCTTCTTCGTCAATGCTCTTCATGTTCACGATTTTAAATAAAAAAGAAGCATCAACAAGAGACCTTTTCCGGAGGTTGTATCACTTTTTCTGACTCGACGCCATTTTGTGCCTGTGACTATATATATATATACGCTACAGAAGTGTTATTACTCTCTTCACAAAAATAAGTCAATAAACACCACAACAAACACATTTTTGATTACCTGTATTACCTTTCAGGTGAAAATAGCCTGGAGCGACACCGACAATTACAACCACACCAACTTCGCCAGTTATCCTCGTTTTGCTGTCGATGCCGTCCATGATGCGGTGAGGCTGGGAAAGCTTGAAGGTCACCTCTCACAGGCAGAAATCTCTTCAGGTATTTCTCAGGTGAAAACGGCGTACCTGGGAGAGTGTGTGGAGGGGGATGTGCTGAAGATTCAGGTGTGGAGCGTGGAGGGTTATGACAGAACGGTGCTGTGTTCCATGGAGAAAGACGGACAGGTGATAAACCAGGTGACGCTCACCTTTCATGGTCCTGGGAATTCTCTGTGAACAGGTGTGATGGAGTGATTTTGGTGAGATGAATTATGCGAGTTTTGTTTTAGCCTGTACAATTGCTGCGAGATGGGAAAAATATTAACCAGAGTCTAACGTCACAGACTTGCTGAGGGTATGTGACTGTTTAAAGCAGCGCTTGATGCATAATGGAAGATTCAGTTGTATGCACATAATATTAAAATAAAGAGAAGATGGTTATGTGTAGCTGTGTGTGACTGTGCTCAGATTATGTTTGCCTCGCATGTAAATACGTGTATTCGAAATTGTTTACTTCAAGAATAATGCCTGGTGTGTGATTACTTTACATTACACTGAAAGAGAAAGGGGCACGCCACGACAGGAGATACTGCTTATATTCTCCTTCCCTTATTTTTTTGTTTAAGCCACTCTAAGGTGGTGAACCCCCATGCGTATATGAGTGTGTTTCTGTTCTTGTGTGTGTGAATTCAGACACGTACATATCTCGGTGTGTTTGTGTGTGAGAGAGTGCACACACGCCTTTCTGTATGTGAATGTGCATGTGTTTTGATGGCTGTCTGTGTGGCCGTCCATGTGTGTGTGTGTGTGTGTGTGTGTGTGTGTGTGTTTGTTTGTTTGTGTGCATTTGTAATTACATTATGTACTTGGAGTTCTGAAAATGTTATGTATTTTACTGGCCTAGTTACTGCAGTTTGTTTACATATTGTTGTACCTGTGATAAAATTATAATATTCCACCACTGTATTATGGAATAAAAACAAATGAGGTTATGAAACCTGGGGTCTCTGGATTATGTGAATGGAACCTGTGTTCTGTAAGTCTGCTCTCTCTAGCTCTGGCTCTGTCCCTCTCTCTCTCTCTCTCTCTCTCTCTCTCTCTCTCTCTCTCTCTCTCTCTCTCTCTCTCACACACACACACACACACACACACGCACACGCGCGCACACACACAAACACACACACACACACACACATAAAGATGTGGAACCAATCTCCCAGCACCAGAGAGACTAAGCATTGAAACAAATAAGCGACCGTCATTCTCAAATTACTGTGGTCTTTGTGAACACATACCTCTTCATAAATATTTCTCAAAATTAATGCTATCAGGATTTTATCACAAAATGTATCTTGTTCATTCAAAATAAAACCCGAGTCGCCTTATAAACCATACCTGCGATGAAAGGTCATTGCAGGTGGCCAGTCATGACAGGTATATTTTAGTAAAGATAATAGACGAAGGGACAACAGAAGGTGTCCTTTCCTCTTCGGTGTCCTCAGAGTCCATGGAGGGACCTCACACCGCAGGCACCACCGTACTGTGGAACCCCCCTTGGAAGGCTTTCAACAATCCAAGTATAAAGGCTTTCAACAATCCAAGTATACAGGCTTTAAACAATCCAAGTATAAAGGCTTTCAACAATCCAAGTATAAAGGCTTTCAACAATCCAAGTATAAAGGCTTTAAACAATCCAAGTATAAAGGCTTTAAACAATCCAAGTATAAAGGCTTTAAACAATCCAAGTATAAAGGCTTTAAACAACCCAAGTGTAAAGGCTTTCAACAATCCAAGTATAAAGACTTTAAACAATCCAAGTATAAAGGCTTTCAACAATCCAAGTATAAAGGCTTTAAACAATCCAAGTATAAAGGCTTTAAACAATCCAAGTATAAAGGCTTTAAACAATCCAAGAATAAAGGCTTTCAACAATCCAAGTATAAAGGCTTTAAACAATCTTTGAAAGTCTTAAAAGGTTCCACTGTGTTGGCATACCCTTTGGGGGCAGCAGGTCATGCTCGCGTCAGTCTGATCATCACTTAAATCAAACTTGTAATCCGTTACGAAATTGCCAGTTTTGTAAATTTTGAATTATTTGTAATGAATGTTATATTCATTAACCGAATTCATCGATGAATTGGAGAAGCGAAAAAGCTTTTTTGTTTAAATCCGAAGGACCCACAGTTAAAAAAAACTATTAGTCTTGTGGGTTTGAGTGTGCACACCAGTACTTTAAAGGAACATGTTTTTCCTGTAAAAACAGCCTTGACTCACCATCTTAGATCTGGTCAAGCTTTTTTTGACGGGGAAGTGGGCTAGCAAAAACGATACTTTGGCTTTTTTTAAATGCTGGTCGACTTAGATTTCAACCATTTGATACTGTCTGTTACTGTATCTGTGTAGATTGAGTATTGCGCGCATACAAACGTACTTCCGCGACAGGGCAACTGTCACAATTACATCAATGTGCTGCATCTTACCATTGCAAAGCAGACGAATTTTCGAACTTTTCTTCTTTATTTGGTGTTTAACGTCGTTTTCAACCACGAAGGTTATATCGCGACGAGGGAAAGGGGGGAGATGGGATAGGGGAAAGGGGGGAGATGCAGATGGGATAGAGCCACTTGTTAAGTGTTTCTTGTTCACAAAAGCACTAATCAAAAAATTGCTCCAGGGGCTTGCAACGTAGTACAATATATGACCTTACTGGGAGAATGCAAGTTTCCAGTACAAAGGACTAAACATTTCTTACATACTGCTTGACTAAAATCTTTACAAACATTGACTATATTCTATACAAGAACCACTTAACAAGGGTAAAAGGAGAAACAGAATCCGTTAGTCGCCTCTTACGACATGCGGGGTGCAGAGAAATAAGGATGTGGAAAAGAAGACTTTTGGTAAGTGAAATAAAGGTGATGGATCCAGTCAGGTAGAAATAAGACAACAAGAAAAGAATTGGAAAACTGCAGGGAATAGTAGGGAGAGTTTTCTTGGAAGGAAATATAGGTGAAAGGACTGTTAAGGCAGAAATAAGACAAAAGAAGAGAAGTAAAGGGGTGGGGTAGCTCTGTGGAAACACTCCCGCCGCGTGAAGGCGACCCCATGGGAGCAATTTTCGAACCACTACAGTTTCTGTTTTGTGTCACTATCAGTCTATGAGCGCCCTTGTTATAACGTTGTGCTGGATTTGTATTTTAGATTCAGAGGTGCACAATAACATGCTTTCGCAAATATAGAGTAGGATTGAAAGCGCAAACGACCAAATTGATCATGCATGAAAAAGAGGGTCACGCGGGGCCCCGATGGCTCAAGGGTTGAACTAAACCACGATAACTTGTGTGTGGTTTACGTGTGCTAAATAGCAATGCAAGTGATCTGTACGTGTCATTTACTGTTGTTGAATGCTATTGTGAGTGTGTTCTATAAGGTTAGTATTGCTGTTTTTGTGAAAGATGTCATCGTTCTGTAAACCTCCTGTGAGGCGGAGTGGGGCTTTAAACGTTAAACCTGACATACCGGCATAACTTGCGAGATGTGCACTTGCCTTGTCTGAACATGCTTCCTGTCGTCTGTGACGATGCATTGCGTGTTATGTACATTTCCTTGTTGTGTCAGATTACGTGTCTTTTAGCTCGCAAAGAATCTTGAAAGGCATTAAAGCTGCTACTGCCGGTTGTATGGCTTTTAATGTCAATTATTAAAGCAGATAGTTGTGTGTGTGTGTGTGTGTTTATTTGTGTGTGTCAGTGTGGGGGGGGGGGTGTGCGTGTGTGCATTTGAATTTCATTCTTGTATCGGTTACTTTGGTCATAACAAATCAGTTCCTAACTGAATCTCACTGTATTGTCTTGTTTTTCAGGCCTAGCAGAGTTCAACTGCACGCGGACGGGGACTCCTTGCAACAACGGAGGCAGCTGTGAGGCAGGCACGTGTGTTTGTCCACCTTCTTTTGCGGGCTACGATTGCTCACAAAACACGCGTAAGTATCTGTTTTATGCACAAGAATTTTTTTTAGTTATAGACATATCTTTATTTGGTTTTGCAAAGATCTTTAACTGGAATATTCTATTGTTTATTGTGGATACTTTTATTGTTTATCTGATCTCTAAATACTAACTATAGTCTCCTTATCCACCCCAAATCGTAACCCATCCCACCGCGGCCCCAAACCCACCACCTCATCTCATCCGTTAACATTTCGCAAATTTTTTTTACGATCCAAAGTTTATACATAGTTAGGGAATGAGCGCTCGCTCAATTTTCAGAAATACCTTAATTCCTTTCCTTGTAAAGCGTCACATATCTGTGTATCAAGGGTTTCAAAACTCAACAGCCTGCTTTCTGCGCTGAGAGGAATGTTTAAACGAATAATTTCGTGAAACGGTTCTCGGCTATTTGCTACAGTCGTACAAGGATCATTACAAGTGATAACTTTTCAAATGCACAAATTAAAAAAAAAAAATCAAATAAACAGATGATATGTACACGTACCTTTTCTTACAGCTTAGTGCTTACTAGTTCTTGTTTTCTGTAGTTTAATGACTTCTTTCATCATAATTCGTGTGTACAAGTTTTCTCAATGTATCTAAAGACACCTCTTTGTTGAGAAAACTGATGCCCCACCACAAAGAAAGAAGATATTTCTTTAAGATATTATGCATTCAGAGGAATATGTGTGATATACCGTACACATCAAAAGGAAAAGCTGCAAACAATTTGAATTAATCGTTGAAAGCAAGAAAAAGAGTCGTTAAGAATAGACAACATTCATTTCAGTAATGAAGACGTCAGGAAGAGGAAACATGAGGTCGTGTGCACAAATGTCAAAATGCGCCGTCTCATCTTGTTGATGTTTGTTTGTTTGTTTGTTTGCTTAACGCCCAGCCGACCACGAAGGGCCATATCAGGGCGGTGCTGCTTTGACATTTAACGTGCGCCACACACAAGACAGAAGTCGCAGCACAGGCTTCATGTCTCACCCAGTCACATTATTCTGACACCGGACCAACCAGTCCTAGCACTAACCCCATAATGCCAGACGCCAGGCGGAGCAGCCACTAGATTGCCAATTTTAAAGTCTTAGGTATGACCCGGCCGGGGTTCGAACCTCCCGATCACGGGGCGGACGCCTTACCACTAGGCCAACCGTGCCGGTATCTTGTTGATGGATGGCAAGACTTGATTAACCATGTTTAAAATAATCTTGGGCGACCTGGAACTTTTGCAAATGGAGTTAGTCGTCTGTTTGTGTGTGTGTGTGTGTGTGTGTGTGTGTGTGTGTGTGTGTCTGTGTGTGTGTCTGTGTCTGTGCGCGCGCGTTTTTGTGTGTGTGTGTTTTGTGTGTGTGTGTGTGTGTGTGTGTGTGTGTGTGTGTGTGTGTGTGGGTGTGTGTGTGTGTGTGTGTGTGTGTGTGTGTTTTGTGTGTGTGTATGTGTGTGTGTGTGTGTGTGTGTGTGTGTGTGTGTGTGTGTGTGTGTGTGTGTGTGTGTGTGTGTGTGTGCACTATCTGTCTCTATCTGTCTCTGTCTCTGTCTCTCTCTCAAAAAGAAGCTTTTGGTCACCATTAATTTTGCGTCGAATATTTTCCAAAATATATACGTCGCAACCACACGTATACGTATGCGCATGCACTTTAAAGCAACTGTTGCAATAAAATAATATCTGCCCTGCCACTTTTCAATTAGTCTTATTAATTTGTGTCTTCTTAATGATGAAGATGATGATGATGATGATGATGATGATGATGATGATGATGATGATGATGATGATGATGATGACGATGCGAAGACGACGACGACAACGACAATGGTGGTGGTGACGACGACAATGATGATGCTGCTGCTGACGATGTGACGTCATACAACAGCGACGACGATGAAAAAAACAGCACCACCATTGCTAACAACAACAACAACAACAACAACAACAACAACAACAAGCTTAAGCAATGCAAACTGTAACTTCTTTCACTTCTCTCCGTCTCCCCAGAGTTGATAAGTCGTGTTGGCGCGTGCCGGTACCAACCATGCGCGAACGGGGGCACGTGTTACATCATGTCGAGCTCGGGCACGACGGGCACCACACCGGGCACCACGTTGAGCATATCGGGCAAGCTGAGCAGCCCGGAGACGTTTGGCTGTTACTGTCCCGACGGCTTTTATGGCGAGCGGTGTGAAATACCTTCAGGTAGAGTAGCTGTGTGTACCGGGAGTTTTTGGCTCAAGTGTAGCCTATGCGATGCTAAACTGTGTCTGTCTGTGCGTGTGTATGTGTGTGTGTGTGTGTGTGTATGTGATAAAAACTTTAACATTTGACTAAACACAGAAATACTAATTTTACCTGGTTATTATCCAAGCAACAGCTTCAAAATATTGAAGCAATGATCAACATTGTGTCGGCATGTGTGTAGTTAAAGCGTGTATCCAAAGAAAACGGGTGGTGGGGTTTTTTGAAGGGGTACAAGCAGTTGACTGGTTTGTGACGTGTGTGGTATGTAGACCAGGTCAGGTGTCAAGACCAGGTCAGGGGTCGCGCGAAGGATTGTGGTATACATGTACATAGATTCACTTCTCCAGTTCACCTCTGCATTCGCCGATTCGGGGAAGACGATTTCACGTTCTTCGGTTTCTAAGCTCCAGAAAAGTAAATAAAGAAGATACCGAAAAAAGCGTTTTTCCAATGTCCACGCGAGGAAGAGCTGTCGAAAGCGCAGTGTCGATCTGGCAGTCGTATCCCGGTAAGTACAGAGACAGATCTAGTGTCTCCCACTCTGATAACGTGTCACCTACTCAGGCTACTGTTAATCCGTTTTGTTTTAATTTCTTTTTATTTCAGCAGACACAGATGTCAAACACAGTGCTAGGCAGTCACCTCTAGTGAAATGAGTTGATCTAAAGTGCCTGTAATGTTTGGATGTCTTTGTTCTTGGTTCGATTTATGTGAATTTCAAGACTTGCAGTAGACCTAGAGTCTCAAGTTTACTCTGCCCGTATAAAACTGTCCACCATTTACTTGAACATGCAGATAAAATTATAAGGAAACGGAATGAATCTGCTCTCAAAGTCAAAATGATCACGATTTTGCCTCAGATTCAAAACATGCACTGTCATGGTTTTGTCTGTATAATTTGGTAAGTCTTATACTGTACCTTGCAACAACTTTCTTGAACTTGAAAGACAGTTTTTGAATGCTAGATCTGTATCGCGTCTCATTCCAGACTCGATCCTCTCTTTGATTGTACTGTTTGCTTACAAACTTATTAATTTAATTAATTATTAAGCGTTAGTTTTAACTCTCTCTCTCTCTGTGTGTGTGTGTGTGTGTGTGTGTGTGTGTGTGTGTGTGTGTGTGTGTGTGTGTGTGTGTGTGTGTGTGCGCGTGTGTGTGTGAGTGAGTTTGTGTTACTGTTTGTTGATTTCTTACGGGAGCCTTGAAGGCTTCGCCTCTTGTTTTTGTTGTTTTTGTGTGTTTTTTGTGTGTGTCTGCGGACGAGAAAATGGGGATGAGTGATACAGGGGGCATGGATAGGTGAAGGGGGGCGGGGAGTGAAGGGGGTGAGTGATACAGGGGGCATGGATAGGTGAAGGGGGGGCGGGGAGTGAAGGGGGTGAGTGATACAGTGGGCATGGATAGGTGAAGGGGGGGGGGGGGGCGGGGAGTGAAGGGGGTGAGTGATACAGGGGGCATGGATAGGTGAAGGGGAGCAGGGAGTGAAGAGGGTGAGTGATACAGGGGGCATGGATAGGTGAAGGGGGGCGGGGAGTGAAGGGGGTGAGTGATACAGGGGGCATGGATAGGTGAAGGGGGGCGGGGAGTGAAGAGGGTGAGTGATACAGGGGGCATGGATAGGTGAAGGGGGGCGGGGAGTGAAGGGGGTGAGTGATACAGGGGGCATGGATAGGTGAAGGGGGCGGGGAGTGAAGGGGGTGAGTGATACAGGGGGCATGGATAGGTGAAGGGGGGCGGGGAGTGAAGAGGGTGAGTGATACAGGGGGCATGGATAGGTGAAGGGGGGCGGGGAGTGAAGGGGGTGAGTGATACAGGGGGCTTGGATAGGTGAAGGGGGGCGGGGAGTGAAGGGGGTGAGTGATACAGGGGGCATGGATAGGTGAAGGGGGGCGGGGAGTGAAGAGGGTGAGTGATACAGGGGGCATGGATAGGTGAAGGGGGGCGGGGAGTGAAGGGGGTGAGTGATACAGGGGGCATGGATAGGTGAAGGAGGGCGGGGAGTGAAGAGGGTGAGTGATACAGGGGGCATGGATAGGTAAAGGGGGGCGGGGAGTGAAGGGGGTGAGTGATACAGGGGGCATGGATAGGTGAAGGGGGGCGGGGAGTGAAGAGGATGAGTGATACAGGGGGCATGGATAGGTGAAGGGGGGCGGGGAGTGAAGAGGGTGAGTGATACAGGGGGCATGGATAGGTGAAGGGGGGCGGGGAGTGAAGGGGGTGAGTGATACAGGGGGAATGGATAGGTGAAGGGGGGCGGGGAGTTAAGAGGGTGAGTGATACAGGGGGCATGGATAGGTGAAGGGGGGCGGGGAGTGAAGGGGGTGAGTGATACAGGGGGCATGGATAGGTGAAGGGGGCGGGGAGTTAAGAGGGTGAGTGATACAGGGGGCATGGATAGGTGAAGGGGGGCGGGGAGTTAAGAGGGTGAGTGATACAGGGGGCATGGATAGGTGAAGGGGGGCGGGGAGTGAAGGGGGTGAGTGATACAGGGGGCATGGATAGGTGAAGGGGGGCGGGGAGTGAAGGGGGTGAGTGATACAGGGGGCATGGATAGGTGAAGGGGGCGGGGAGTTAAGAGGGTGAGTGATACAGGGGGCATGGATAGGTGAAGGGGGGTGGGGAGTGAAGAGGGTGAGCGATACAGGGGGCATGGATAGGTGAAGGAGGGCGGGGACTGAAGAGGGTGAGTGATACAGGGGGCATGGATAGGTGAAGGGGGGCGGGGAGTTAAGAGGGTGAGTGATACAGGGGGCATGGATAGGTGAAGGAGGGCGGGGACTGAAGAGGGTGAGTGATACAGGGGGCATGGATAGGTGAAGGAGGGCGGGGACTGAAGAGGGTGAGTGATACAGGGGGCATGGATAGGTGAAGGGGGGTGGGGAGTTAAGAGGGTGAGTGATACAGGGGGCATGGATAGGTGAAGGGGGGCGGGGAGTGAAGAGGGTGAGTGATACAGGGGGCATGGATAGGTGAAGGAGGGCGGGGACTGAAGAGGGTGAGTGATACAGGGGGCATGGATAGGTGAAGGAGGGCGGGGACTGAAGAGGGTGAGTGATACAGGGGGCATGGATAGGTGAAGGAGGGCGGGGACTGAAGAGGGTGAGTGATACAGGGGGCATGAATAGGTGAAGGGGGGCGGGGAGTGAAGAGGGTGAGTGATACAGGGGGCATGGATAGGTGAAGGGGGGCGGGGAGTGAAGGGGTGAGTGATACAGGGGGCATGGATAGGTGAAGGGGGGCGGGGAGTGAAGGGGGTGAGTGATACAGGGGGCATGGATAGATGAAGGGGGGCGGGGAGTGAAGAGGGTGAGTGCTGGGAAATGGGGGGAGGGGTGACTGCTTATTTTACCCCAAATGACGTTTTTTTCCTGGGATTTTATCTTCACTTGAGGTTCACTATTTCCTGAAAAAAAACGGTTTTCAAGACACTGCGCACGTTCGATGCTAAAACAGTCTTAGTTATACAAAACACAAGTCATACAATCTATACAAGCCAGTTGTTAACCCGTGATTTGTAAAAATGTAAAAAAAAATTACAAATCACGTCGAACCTAAAACCGCGTAAATGTTTTTTCTTGTCTTTCTTGTGGGAAATTCGGATCGCTTCCTCCCAGTGGAAAGCTAGCAGCAACAGAGTCGCGCTACCGCAAAGTCAAGGGATCCATTAGATATTTTGTTTCTTTCTTTTCTTTATTGTCCCATCGCTTGGAATTCGGATCGCTTCCTCCCAGCGGAAAGCTAGCAGCAAGAGAGTCGCGCTACCCCAAAGTCAAGGGATCTATTAGATTTTTGTTTTTCATTTCTTTATTGTCCCATCGCAGGGAAATTCGGGTCGCTTCCTCCCAATGGAAAGCTAGCAGCAACAGAGTCGCGCTACCCCCAAATCAAGGGATCGATCAGATTTTTTTTCTCTCATTTCTTTACTAGATTGTCCCATCGCTGGGAAATTCAGATCGCTTCCTCCCAGTGGAAAGCTAGCAGCAACAGAGTATTATTGCTTATTGCTGCTAGCTTTCCAGTTGGAGGAAGTGACCCGAATTTCCCAGCGATGAGACAATCTAGTATTGTACTGAAAAATCAAAAAATCTAATAGATCCTTTGACTTTGGGGCAGCACGACTGTGTTGCTGCTAGCTTTTCATTGGGAGGAAGGGACCCGAATTTCCAAGCGATGGGACAAGAAATACATACACAAAAATATATATAATAGATCCCTTGACATTGGGGTAGCACGACTCTGTTGCTGCTAGCTTTCCATTGGGAGGAAGCGTCCCGAATTTCCCAGCGATGGAACAATAAAGAAATGAAATTTTTTTCGAATAGATCGCTTGACTTTGGGGTAGCACGACTCTGTTGCTGCTAGCTTTCCACTGGGAGGAAGTGACCCTAATTTCCCAGCGATGGGACAATCTAGTAATGAAAAACAAATCTGAAGAAACAAATCTAATAGATCCCTTGACTTTTGGGGTAGCGCGACTCTGTTTCTGCTAGCTTTCCATTGGGAGGAAGCGACCCGAATTTCCCAGCGATCGAACAATAAAGAAATGAAAAAAAATTCGAATAGATCCCTTTGACTTTTGGGTAGCGCGACTCTATTGCTGCTAGCTTTCCAGTTGGAGGAAGTGACCCGAATTTCCCAGCGATGAGACAATCTAGTAATGAAAAAGAAAAAAAAAATCCAATAGATCCCTCGACTTGGGGATAGTGCGACTCTGTTGCTGCTAGCTTTCCATTGGGTGGAAGCGACCCGACTTTCGCAGCGTTGGGACAATCTAGTAATGAAAAAAAACTTCCAACAAAATCTAATAGATCCCTTGACTTAAGGGTAGCGCGACTCTGTTGCTGCTAGCTTTTCATTGGGAAGAAGCGACCCGAATCTTCCTGCAATGAGACAATCTAGAAATCTCATTTGACTTGGGATGTGAAGCTAATGGGATGGGGGCGAAATGGGATAACGGCGATCCGGGATTGCTCCAAAATGGGATGTGGAGCTAATGGTACATGACATGGTGGTAAAATGACACTTGGCCTGATAAATGTCGCCAAAATGGGATGGGGGCGAATTGGGATAACGGCGAAACGGGACTAATAGATCCCTTGACTTTGGGGTAGTGCGACTCTGTCACTGCTAGCTTTCCACTGGGAGGAAGCGACCGGAATTTCCCAACGATGGGACATCCTAGTAATGAAAAACAAGTCGCGTAAGGCGAAAATACAACATTTAGTCAAGTAGCTGTCGAACTCACAGAATGAAACTGAACGCAATGCAACGCAGCAAGACCGTATACTCGTAGCATCGTCAGTCCACCGCTCATGGCAAAGGCAGTGAAATTGACAAGAAGAGCGGGGTAGTAGTTGCGCTGAGAAGGATAGCACGCTTTTCTGTACCTCTCTTCGTTTTAACTTTCTGAGCGTGTTTTCAATCCAAACATATCATATCTATATGTTTGTGGAATCAGGAACCCACAAGGAATAAGATGAAAGTGTTTTTAAATTGATTTCGAAAATTTAATTTTGATCATAATTTTTATATTTTTAATTTTCAGAGCTTGTTTTTAATCCAAATATAACATATTTATATGTTTTTGGAATCAGAAAATGATGGAGAATAAGATGAACGTAAATTTGGATCGTTTTATAAAAAAAATTTTTTTTTACAATTTTCAGATTTTTAATGACCAAAGTCATTAATTTTAAGCCACCAAGCTGAAATGCAATACCGAAGTCCGGGCTTCGTCGGAGATTACTTGACCAAAATTTCAACCAATTTGGTTGAAAAATGAGAGCGTGACAGTGCCGCCTCAACTTTCACGAAAAGCCGGATATGACGTCATCAAAGACATTTATCATAAAAATGAAAAAAACATCTGAGGATATCATACCCAGGAACTCTCATGTCAAATTTCATAAAGATCGGTCCAGTAGTTTAGTCTGAATCGCTCTACACACACACACACAGACAGACACACACACACACATACACCACGACCCTCGTCTCGATTCACCCCCTCTATGTTAAAACATTTAGTCAAAACTTGACTAAATGTAAAAAATGGAGAAAAAAAATCTTACCATTAACAGAGTCGCGCTACCCTCAAGGGATTTCGTTTTTGTCCGTTGACTTTGGAGATGACAAGAAAATATCGGGCGCAAAAACGTGATTTGTAAAAAATTTTACAAATCACGGGTTTAACACCAGTCTCTCAAATAAATTGAAACATTTGTCACAGCCAACATAAAATGTTTATTTCCTCTCACTTTGTATCCTTCGTGGACAGTATTCTACTGGACAAAATTCACATTTCCACCCACTCATCGCCCCTTGCTGTTCCATACTTCTGTGCAAAGGCGTGGGTGTGTTGTCAGATTATATAAATTGACTCATAATCAAAGATCAATCAATCAATCAATCAATATGAGGCTTATATCGCGCGTATTCCGTGGGTACAGTTCTAAGCGCAGGGATTTTATTTTTTTAATTTTTTAATTTTTAATTTATGCAATTTATATCGCGCACATATTCAAAAGGCGCAGGGATTTATTTATGCCGTGTGAGATGGAATTTTATTTTACACAATACATCACGCATTCACATCGGCCAGCAGATCGCAGCCATTTCGGCGCATATCCTACTTTTCACGGCCTATTATTCCAAGTCACACGGGTATTTTGGTGGACATTTTTATCTATGCCTATACAATTTTGCCAGGAAAGACCCTTTTGTCAATCGTGGGATCTTTAACGTGCACACCCCAATGTAGTGTACACGAAGGGACCTCGGTTTTTCGTCTCATCCGAAAGACTAGCACTTGAACCCACCACCTAGGTTAGGAAAGGGGGGAGAAAATTGCTAACGCCCTGACCCAGGGTCGAACTCGCAACCTCTCGCTTCCGAGGCAAGTGCGTTTACCACTCGGCCACCCAGACTCTGGCACTTTGGCACCATTTGCCCCAACCATTTTTTGCTTAGCCTGCAAAGTCACGATTTTTTTTCCTTAAACCCTGAATTAATAAGAATATTTGTTCAGGTCTTGTGGAAAAGTTACGTAATACGACACGCTTAGTATACACGTTCACAAAATTCAATACAGATTCTGGTCAGCCTATTGGTCATAACTTCTGAAATGTTAAAATTAATTCATTGAGAAATTAAGCATATATATATGGCTCTTTCAGTGCAAGACCCCTCAAAAATGGCCGCAAAACGAATAATCCAAGGCATTTCTATAATGACACAATACTATATAGACACGTTGTCCAAAAATCAACACATTAACACTTTCGTGACGGGAGGCGACTATATTAGTAATAACGCTGCAACGCCCACGGACGGGAAGCGACTATTTTAGTATTAGACATACAAGGTACACGACTCGTGATTGCTTCCCGGTTTTTGAAGCTTGCAGTAAATTGAGTTGTTTCCCTTGATACACGTGGTTTTCTCTTCCGGCTTGATCAAATTAATGCAGATTTGCGTGGTGTTTTCGAACAAAAAAAATGAATCGAAGGCGAGCCTTGTCACGGGAGGAGATTCTCCGGATGTTGGATCTTGAGGATCCTGTAGATCATGATACATCGTGTCGTTTTAGCCTCAAGAAAGCGATAATAGCAGTGATATTGAGGAAGAAACAGTCCCGTTGTTGCTAGTACGAGTCGGCAACTACACGTGGTAGGGGGTGATACTGCTAGACGAACATGTATCTCGGAATCGTGCAGGAGCTATGGGGGCGTGGCAGCACTGATAACAATGGATGGCTGGAGCCTTCAAATCCTTTTGGAATTGTTCATAGGTGGACAGTTGGTACTTTGTTGTGAAAATGTGACTTATATTCAATATGGATTACCTAGACATCATTTGGTGAGTGTTACAGTTTTGTTTCATTTGAGTCAGGATGCTGTGAGTGAATGCGTGATTTGCTTGTTTTTTTCTTTGTACTGTCTCCTTATTTCTGTGTACAATGTTAACAATATTTCAGCTAATTCATAGGTTTTACACCTTGTTTGGTTATAACATTATTAATAATACTTTCTGTTAAAAAATAACTTTTAAAAAAAGCAGTGGAAAATAAAACACACACAAAAAAACGTTAAAAAACACAAATTATCCCCCTTTCACCCCCCTTTCACCCCCCTTTGCTAAAACAAATCGCGTGACAAACTTATAAATAGCACGACTGAACGGGGCATCCATTTTTGAATTAGTACACAAAATTTGGTGGTGATTGGACTTAATTCAAGCTTGCTAGACAGATTTCTTTACAGTTACTGATTTTTGGGAAGTTTCTTGGTGGCAAGCTTGGGCAGGCAGGACGTTAACGCCGTGGCAGTGCTAGTCACAATAGTGTTAAGGGGGGACAGGGTAGGCAAGCACTTTTTTTTTTTATTTTGGAAACAGCTTGCTGCTTGTTTGATTTTTGCAAGCAGAATAACCTAATTAAGGGAAACCATTTTAAATTTTGAGTGAAAAGCAATTTTTGGGGGTTTTATTCACCAAAATGTGAGAAAAACGTTATAAAATGTGCTTTTTTTAAAATGTTGCAGTTTGTGAACCAGTGCATGTTTTGATCCAATTTTTCTTCTTTGCAGCAATATGTGTGTGTTTAATAATTCTGTGTATCGAAAAGCATTTCTAAGCAATATATTATTTTAATTTAGCATTTTCAGTTACCGGTTCAGTTTTGATAAGAAAAATACATGAAATCCTAACTGTCAGACTCATAAAAACCCAACCAATGCACTGAACTCTTATTCCATACACAGAACTGATGCTGTACAACTCATAAACAACATATACAAAAACTGAACAAATCCATCAAGCCTTTCAAAAGTTGCAACATTTTAATTGTAGCGTTTTGTCTGAAAATTACATTCAGAGAAAACAGCATTTTAAAGATTTGAACCAGTACATAAAAAAACCAGTAGCACAGTGCACCCTGAATTCATATGATTTTATCAGAATGACCACTTTACTATGTAGGGAAAAGGATTTGACAATCAAATTATCAGGATTTTTTTTATATACATCATATGAAAACAGCCATCTTTGTTTGTACCGATATGAAAACATGAATCAGAACCAAACTGTCAGACTCATAAAAACCCAACCAATGCACTTAACTCTTATTCCATACACAAAACTGACGCTTTACAAATCATAAACAACATAAACAAAAATGAAACAAATCCATCAAGCCATTCAAAAGTTGCAACATTTTAATTACAGATGTTTGTCTGAAAATTACATTCAGAGAAAACAGCATTTGAAAGATTCCAACCAGTACCTCAAACTAGTAGCACAGTGCAGCCTGAATTGATATGTTTTTATAAGAATAACCACTTTACTATGATGGGGAAATGATTTGACGATCAAATTATCCAGACTTTTTTTTAAAAATCATTTGAAAACTCATCTATGTTAGTGCAGATATGAATCAAAACGAAACTGTCGGACTCATAAAAACACAAGGAATCCACTGTATTCTTATTCCATGCACAGAAATGGTGCTTCACAAATCATAAACAACATATACAAAATTGGAACAAATCCATCTTGCCATTCAAAAGTTACAACATTTTAATTACCACATTTTGTCTCAAATTACATGTAGAGAAAACAGCATGTAAAAGAGTCTCACTAGTACCCCGGTAAACTAGTACCACAGTAGAGCTTGAATTAATGGGGTGGGTTTTTTTTTAACCAGAATAACACTTTAACTATGAAGGGGAAATGATTTGATAATCAAATTATCAAATTTTTTTGATTTAAAAAAAAATTATATGAAAACATTAAAAAAGTCAATTATCTGTGTTTGTGCTGATATGAAAATATTGATCAGAACCAAACTGTCAGACTCATAAAAACCCAACGGATGCACTGATTTCTTATTCCATTGCATAGAAATGATGCTTCACAAATCATCAACAACATTACATAATTATATATACACAAATGGAACAAAGCTATCAAGCCATTCAAAAGTTGCAACATTTTAATTACAGTATTTCTGTGCTCAATCCTAACACTGCAGCAAATTTCTGTAAAGCTGAATGTCCCTTTCCATGTACCAACTTGGTCATACGCGGATTATTTAAAATGCAACTTTACCACCCGAAGCGTTGCAAACACCGGGAGAAGAGTAAACAACTGCAGACTTGAATGGACACTCATATGCACTCCAGATGCAGGGCCTGTGCAAATCCTTGGGCTGATGCATCACCTTCTTTCATAATCAGACTGCTATCAGACAAGCATTCAGTACAGGATATAAACCTTTCAGCAATAGATTGAGCTGATCAATGTTGACAAAAGCCCAACACATGTCAGCGGAGTGACGTTGCACAGTACCAGTATCCATATCTGCTTGTGATGGGTCAGAAGATGGCAAAGTATCTGTATCTTCTTATGGTTGGTCAGAAGATGGCAAAGCTGATGTTTCTGCTGTGGAAGAGGGTAGTTCCGGTTTAGCAAACTTTTCCATCAGGTCAATCTTTCTCCTCGCTGCCACCACAGGAGGACTGGCTCTCCCCTTGCTCCAACCTAATAAATACACAAACACTGATTTAATATTTGATACAACTGTCCATGGTTTTTGTTTGTAATAAGCTGCAAATTTTAAGACTCAATATAAACGTCAACAAGTGCTTGTACTTTATTTTGCAAATGACCATGTTACATGGGGTGTACCTCAACTTTTTGGCTAGGCTGGTAAATCAGAAATCCCAATCAGCCCCCAACCACTGAACCAGGCGGGTTTTCTTACAACCACCTCAGCGGCTCGTACCCACATATGTCGGTTGACGAACACACACACACAAAAGACATTCATTAATTGGCCCCTATCACAAAATGTACATGTCAAGTTTACTATGGGATTTGAGTAACCACACAATCACATACACACAGGAACTAATACTGAAACTAGCTGAATTATTTTCTTTCTTTCTTTCTTTCTTTTCATATTTTTCTTTTAAAATTAATTTATTTCATCACACTTGCTATGTATTTGCTTGTTTCTTGTCTGTTGTCTGTTTTGTGTGTGTGTGTGTGTGTGTGTGTGTGTTCTGTGTGTGTGTATACATTTTCAGATTTCCTAAACCTAGCACTGTTTGCAGGTGATCTTTATGCTTTTGATTCATGAGTTGCATCCCCAGTCCTTTAGTTTAACTCTTTTTTTTTCTTTGGTGAAGTAAATTGGATCTATTTTTTTTATTCCTTAGTTAATGGAAAAGATTTGACAACAATATTGCTGTCAATGATAGGTTGGTCAGCCATGCTGGTGTAAACCAATCCTTTAGAATTAGAGAACGCTCTCTAGTAGGGTACTTATTTTCCTACGGTCAATGACCAGAAACAGAAACTGTGTCAGTCGTACATCGCTCAGATGCTGCTTCTCAGTTTGACCCCAGACAAAGAATACTGATGACATGTTACACCATAGTAAGCTCTCAAGGACTGGCCAGCGAAGAACAATAAAATAGGGGTTGTGAAGACGATATCACAGAGATGATCGAGGGAGGGAGGGGGGGGGGGGGGGTTGCGGCGGCGGCATGGTCAGTAAATTGGATCAAGAAACCCGCAAAATACTTCAGACACAAACTGTTTATCATTTACCTGCAAACTCTAACACATTCTTACAACAACAACAACATAACGATGTGCAATAAATCACGTTGTCAAACAAACAAGATCGAAAAGAGAAAGAAGCAAAACCCACCTCGTCGAGTCAAGAATCTTAGAATGTCGTCTGCTCAAATACGATCATGTTGGTTCATTTCGGAGTGTTGTTACTTCCTTCTACTGTTCGCTGCTGCTGGTTCATCTTTCTCTGATATTTCTTGCCACTATGCCGAACATTTCCAATGTTAGGGTTGTTCTCCGCAGCTCAAAACTTTGAAAAATGCTGCTGAATCGGTGAAAACGTCATGGATTTGTTGACACCGGGGGACTGATAAGTTGTCTACTGCGCTTGCGCCAAATGCCTTTGACCTACATATATTTGCATATATTAATTCCGGGGTTTCGGTTGGAACGGATTCTCTCTCTTTGTGCCTATGTCAACGGAAATTCCCCAACGGTGATGACGTCATCTTGAAGAACGGAAATTTCCACACAGTTTGAACAGCGAAGGGTCATGTCATGTGCGCACATTTACCAGCACGGAGTATCCAAAGTTGACCATTTTTTCGATTTTTTTGATAAAACACAGACAAAAACAACAAAACATCGGTTTGAAAATGGTTTTATTTACATGAATACATGTCTAAAATGACAAAAGCAGATTACTGAATGCATTCCAGGATGTTCAAAGGTGTGAAAAATGCAACAACCCCAAAAAGGTGTATGAGACCAAAAATAACTCATTTTGCCTACCCGGTCTGCCCTTAAGGGATGAACGTCGCTTGTGTATTTCAATGCTTGTTATTTTATCAGGAGCCAGGAGATTTCGAAGGGACCTCGGTTTTTCGTCTCATCCAAGGGAGGCAAACCAAAGGACTTTCCACGCCTTTGCACAGAAGTATGGAACGGCAAGGGGCGATGAGTGGGTGGAAATGTGAATTTTGTCCAGTAGAATACTGTCCACGAAGGATACAAAGATGGCCTAAGCTCCTGACATGTTTACTTCATTTTTACGTGTTGTGAGGTATGCGTGGCCCTATCGATATGCTGAGGCCTGAAATAAAACATTCCTGAGTCCTTTGGTTTGCCTCCCCCCTCCCTCCCCTCCTTGCCTTTGTTTCTTCTTCTCCATTCAGCGTGATGCATTGTGCGCTGAGTGACGTCTTGTGCTATATGGTGTGCATCGGCAGGTAGTTAACCCCCTTACTGAGATAAATGAGACACTTTTATTTTCATTCCCGCGCTCTTTTCTTTTACGAGCTTTCTTCTTCTCCTCCCCCCCCCCCCCCCCCCCCCCCCCCCCCCCCCCGTCCCCCATTTCATTCTGTCTCCCTCTCTCTCTCTCTCAAACAAATACAAATACGGGGAAGAAACTTTCGCAATGCAGAAAGTCTTTCGATTAGTTATAACGTCTCACGTTTTGTGGTACGATTTGAGTTTTGTTTGTTTTGTTTTGTATTTCTTTGAAGCGAATGCTTGCATATTGCACGTGCACGCAAGAAATTGACAGTGTTGTCACGTCAGTTGGCTTTGTATCTGCAAGTTTGCCATACCTCTTGAATCTGCGCGCTAATGCGTTGGACCATAAGCGAAGATGGTCTAACCATGCAACACCTCCGCAACAGAATCTGAAAAATAAGGGCGTACTTGTAATCATATGTAAATGTGTGTGTGTATGTGTGTGTGTCTGTGAGTGTGAGTGTGTGTGTGTGCGTGTGCGTGTGATATATATGTAAAATACGTCAAGCAATACCCATTTAATGGTAGAATGAACCAGTCTTGTTTCTTTTCTTAGTGTCCAGCCACTGTTCCAACGGCAACATGGTTGTAAACATCAATCCTGGCAACGGGTTCACGGGCAGTGTCGGAGTGCAGGGCAACCAAGGAATTTCCGAATGACGCAATGAGCAATATGTATTAGTTCAAGACTATCGTGACGAGTATTGGAACAGATGACGTCATGGTGTCATGGATGTCGTCCGTTAGTGTAGTTTGTTTGTTTGATTGATTGCTTGCTTGCTGGCTGGCTTGCTTGATTTTTTTTCAACTAGTATTATCAAATCATCTTTACGCTGACGACAACTTTTGTTGTTGGTGAATTAATATTGTTAAATAGCGTTTTAAGAAATGAATTCCGACTCACCACAGCAAGCAAGGATGTTGGTTTGTTTTGTGTGTTGAAGTGGAGGGCTGGTTTTATCACACGTAAAACCATCCACATCTCAGACGGTCAGCCCAACTGTTTGCCTTTAAGATAGGTATAATTATGCGCACTTGCATAATTTTAGCTTATCTCATATAGTTGTTTGTACTTTTATCTTTATTTGGTCTTGTTTTGTTTTGTCTTTCTTTTCGGTTTTGCTTTATTTTTAGGGGGAGGAGCTCTTACTGAATACAATCACAAAATCCTTGCTGTCCGCTAGAGTGCTGCTGACTCGAAGTGTGAATAAAATCGATCAAGAAAAAAACTGCAGTCCAGTAAAAGAAACACTTCCGGACATCTCAGCCCCTACACCCCCCCCCCCCCACCCCCAATTTGGATCAGATTTGACCATGAGTCCACAACAACAGTTAAGATGCAGTACTCTCTTTTTGTACTTGGCAGAAAATCGGGCGCGTTTAGCCTTGGGGTGACGCATCAAACTGCCGGAAGTTGCGCGGAATCATGGGATAATCAAGAAGTCGTAGGAGGCAGATGGTCTCCAAATAGAGGCAGACACTTTCGCAGGATCGCAGACAACATACGTCAAAACCCAGCAAGTCTTCGTCATACCAGCTCCATAGTGCAGTAGTCGTCACAATTTGGTGTCCCCTAAGCCACCGGGGACCCTCGGCGCCTATGACAAAGCGGATTTGACCGCGGCAATTTCCCCACAAAGCTGTCGTCTTCTTACGCGGCATAAAATAGTGCGGCTAACTAAAGAGATACTAGGCCATCCTAGCTAGCTAGGCGATCACGCGAGGAATGATTTGTAGCTTTGGAATGCTGGATATTCTGCGATAGTGAACTATTTATTCCGATACGAGAGAAGGATGATAGAGATAACAATGGTTTGTTCACAATATAATACGACGATGACGACGACAACGACGAGGACGACGATGATGACGACGATGATGATGATGATGATGATGATGATGATGATGATGATGATGATGATGATGATGATGATGATGACGGACGACGACGAAGGCGACGATGATGATGATGATGACCGGGAGGAGGAGGAGGAGGAGGAGGAAGGTCGCCCATTAGCATCAAGCTGGCTATCACAGTTTTGCCAGACAAAAAATGGCATTCGTGAGAGCATTATAGACAAGATAGAGCAGTTTTACATCCAGCCAAGCAAGCACGTCAAACCATGACAGAAAAAAAGACCAACAATAACAAAATGAGTGTGTGTGTACACAATAACTCTTCTTCGGACACTTACCCGTCCGCCGCTTGTTTCTGATGACCTTTCGTGCGCGTCTGGTTTTACGCGCATGCGTGCCACCCGCTTCCTTCTTGACCAGAAATACGCAATGAAAGGCCCGGATGTGGGGGATGCTAGGGTAATGGTTGTTTGTTGGAGCGCGATGATAATTTCCTGTTTCCGCGACGACGTGCGAGCACTGGACCTTAGCTCAGTCTATCTTTGGTCTATCTTTTGATACTAATGTCCGGGTCTTACCTTTCTTCGTCTTGTATTTTAGGGCGCATTCTTGCAATTAGTAGATGTAGAGGACGAAGCAGTAAAGTGTTTGTGTTCCACGTTTTGGCAACGGTGTTAATAATGACATGTACGCAATGTTATGATAT
>NC_090258.1:34580128-34620128 GCF_037325665.1 Littorina saxatilis
TCACTCCGTCATCGGTCTAACACCACCATTCTCACTCCGTCATCGGTCTAACACCACCATTCTCACTCCGTCATCGGTCTAACACCACCATTCTCACTCCATCAACGGTCTAACACCACCATTCTCACTCCATCAACGGTCTAACACCACCATTCTCACTCCGTCAACGGTCTAACACCACCATTCTCACTCCGTCACCTGTCTACCACCACCATTCTCACTCCATCACCGGTCTAACACCACCATTCTCACTCCGTCACCTGTCTAACACCACCATTCTCACTCCGTCACCTGTCTAACACCACCATTCTCACTCCGTCAACGGTCTGGCGCAATCATTCTCATCTAGCACATTCTCACTCAGCAACCACCATTCTCACTCTAGCACCATCACTTTCATTCTAGCACCAACATTGGCACCGGTCTTGCACCACCATTTTCAGTCTGGCACCTCCACTCTCACTCTGGTATCACGCTCTTGGCACTGGTCAGGCTATGGTCTGGATCCTCAATTTTCACTCTACTACCACACACACAGTGACAAACACACAGACGAACACACACACACACACACATACACACACACACACACACACACACATACACACACACACACACATTGACACACACAGACAAACATACATACATGCACATCACGCTGGTACCGGTCTTGCAGCGGTCGGGACACACACGTTCAAACACACACGTATACAGACACACACGGAAATATGGACGGGAGTGGGATTCGAACTCACGACTTGGGAATGGACAGTGTTTGAATACTGTCGCTCTTATCCCCGCTCGCTTGAAAGTCTGTGGAAAATAAGTAAATAAAGTTTTACCTGAGCGAATGTTCACCAAAGAAAGAACAAGTCGCGTAAGGCGAAATTACTACATTTAGTCAAGCTGTCCAACTCACGGAATGAAACTGACCGCACTGTATTTTTTCACCAAGACAGTACAGCTTCGTCAATCCCCGCGAGAAGGAAATCGCTCACCTCCCACGTGCAAAACGTAGTGATATTGACACGCCAGATTAGCGCGGTAGCGTATTGTGCCCAGCAGGAATGCGCGCTTTTATGTATTCTTGTTAACTTTCTGAGCTTGTTTTGAATACAACCTATCATATCTATATGTTTTTGGAATCAGGAAATGATAAAGAATAAGATGAAATCATTTTTGGATCGATTTCTTAAATTTTAATCGTAAGACTAATTAATCTATTTTCGTTAATTGTGATCACATTTTAAGAGTAAACATGACATATGTATATATTTTTAGATTCAGAATGTGATGAAGAATACGATGCAATCAATTTTAAATCTGTTTGCGAAAAATTGATTTTAATGACAACTTTAATGAGCAAACTCATTAATTAATTTTTAAGCCTCCAAGCTGAAATGCAATACCAATGTCCGGGCTTCGTCAAAGATTACTTGACCAAAATTTCAACCAATTTGGTGGAAAAAAAGAGAGCGTGACAGTGCTGCCTCAACTTTTACAAAAAGCCTGATATGACGTCATCAAAGTAAAAAAAATGAGAAAAAAAGTGTCTGGGGATACCGTACTCAGGATCTCTCATGTCAAGTTTCATGAAGATCGTTCCAGTAGTTTTCTCTGAATCGCTCTACACACACACACACACACACACACACACACACACACACACACAAACACACACACACACACACACATACACCACGACCCTCGTCTCGATTTCCCCCTCTACGTTAAAACATTTAGTCAAAACTTGACTAAATGTAAAAACCAAACATGGATCAAACCGTGGGCCAAGAGCGATATTAACATTCTTTCACTGCCTGTGTTCGTGGTGGTGAAAGGTGGACAGGCATAGAGTGTTGGCTGGTTCTTCATTTTTCGTGTCCCTTTTTGGCTATTCGTGGCCGAATAAAATTAATATTGTTTTCTTTCTTGGTTTACATGTCGGTTTCCGTGTTTAAAACTATTAACACTGTTAAGGTCTGTCACAGTAAATTGAAGAAGGTTCTGAAAACTGAGAGACACGCAGTATAAACCACTCTCACACACACACACACACACACACACACACACACACACACACACACACACACACACACGCACACACACAAATCAATCGTGTCGTTTGGGTCTACATTAGGATACAGTGTATTCCCCAGATTGTTCAGATTTGTCAAAATTCGACGGAAACTCCCCCAAAACGGTCGGATCAATAGTATCCCTTTAACACACAACTGTGTGAATGAAAATGAATGGCCTTTCTTTGAGTTTCATTGGTTTAAACATCAACAGCCTTACCACAAATATCTACACCAAAACTCACCTGCCTAATTTATTTTGAGTAGTTGGCATTTCCATTAAATCAGGCAGATGTACGTTTCCTTCAAGTGATTCTTTCTAAGATACGTGCGTTGTCTGTAACAGCGCAACGATTTTTTTTTAAATCACCGATAAAAGCTGCTTCACTATTTATCTTAAAAAAAGAAGAAAAAAAAGCAGGTACTCTATAAAAGAGAATTTTGTATTCGCATCTATCCAGTACAAAACTTAAATGAGATCAAGCAATTACTCTCGCAAAGGCAAACCTGAATTCGCATCCATCAAAAGCAATGTTAAAACATTAGGCTGCATCATTTTGGGCGTAGTCCAAGTTTCTAATGCTTTTTCCAAAAAATGTCATTAATTCAGACAAAGCAAAGGTCAAGTACCAAAACCACATGAGTTGCTGGTACAGATTGTTTTGCCTGTGCTGATGAGTGAAAAAGGGAGAACCAATTCTACGGTAAATGTACTTCCTGACAACAGAGAGCGTGGTTAATCAATAAACATTGCACATGAATTGTCCTGTTAAAATCAGTCAATATCAATCAATAATCAAATATTGGTTACCCTTGGAGATAATTGCTTAAATGTATATTTCATCTCGTGCAAGCTAGACAGCGTTCATGGTTCGCAACTCTCACGTACACTTCGTTTTGGGGGGATTCGTATTGGGTGACTTTGTTTTTCTACAAACAACCGAACTAAGGATTACAGGATTGTTTTCATGCGCGCATAAGTTCACCTGAAAGATCGTGAGGGGGGGAGGGAGGGGGGTGAATCCACCAGGCGAGGCTGGGGTTCGAACCCCGAACCTTCCGCCAAGAAAGCCGACGTCTTTACCACTCGGCCATAACGCTCATCAACTAGCTGACTAACAAACCCGTACAGATCTCAGTGGTGGCGGAAGATATTTTTATAATTTTTTGGGGGGGTGGGGGGTGGCATTTTTACAACTTAGAACATTGTTTAGACGGTCCTAAGTTTGCTGTCAATATGATGTATTACAGGGGTGGAAGTGGACAGTAGTCAGGAAACCTGAAACTGACCTTGCCGCCACCCTGACCTGAACTAACTGGGGTTTAACATCCTCACAGACCTCTGACCTGTAAAGGACACCAGTGTGTGATTACGATAAAAGAAGGGTAAGCGTGAGGACGAACGTGCCGCCATCCTTTCATCTGCCCAAGCTCTTACGTTGGGGAAGACCATTGTTCGACTGCCATAAGAACCAAAGATCAGCACGTGGAACGAGACGAGGCAGAAGGACTGGAACAGGGTTAACAATTCAAAAATAATATGTACTCACCAATGACGTAAATGCATAAAGAAAGACAAAAGTACAGGTTTCGACATTATGCCTAACATTATGATAACAAAACAACAACAAAAGTGACAGAGCAAGAGAGAAAAGAAAAGCTAAGGAGAAGAACAAGAAGAACATAACGAAGTCTTCTTCCTCTACAGAATGGATTGTTTTGTTGTTACATTTAGTCAAGTTTTGACTAAATGTTTTAACATAGAGGGGGAATCGAGACGAGGGTCGTGGTGTATGTGTGTCTGTGTCTGTGTGTGTGTGTGTGTGTGTGCGTGTGTGTGTCTGTGTCTGTGTGTGTGTGTGTGTGTGTGCGTGTGTGTGTGTAGAGCGATTCAGACTAAATTACTGGACCGATCTTTATGAAATTTTACTTGAGAGTTCCTGGGTATGATATCCCCGGATATTTTTTTCATTTTTTCGATAAATGTCTTTGATGACGTCATATCCGGCTTTTTGTAAAAGTTGAGGCCGCACTGTCACACCCTCATTTTTCAATCAAATTGATTGAAATTTTGGCCAAGCAATCTTCGACGAAGGCCGGACTTCGGTATTGCATTTCAGCTTGGTGGCTTAAAAATTAATTAATGATTTTGGTCATTAAAAATCTGAAAATTGTAAAAAAAAAAAAAATTATAAAACGATCCAAATTTACGTTCATCTTATTCTTCATCATTTTCTGATTCCAAAAACATATAAATATGTTATATTTGGATTAAAAACAAGCTCTGAAAATTAAAAAAATTAAAAATTATGATCAAAATTAAATTTTCGAAATCAATTTAAAAACAATTTCATCTTATTCCTTGTCGGTTCCTGATTCCAAAAACATATAGATATGATATGTTTGGATTAAAAACACGCTCAGAAAGTTAAAACGAAGAGAGGTACAGTAAAGCGTGCTATGAAGCACAGCGCAACCGCTACCGTGCCAAACGTAAACAGGCTCGTCACTTTCACTGCCTTTTGCACTAGCGGCGGACTACGTTCAATTTCATTCTGTGAGTTCCACAGCTTGACTAAATGTAGTAATTTCGCCTTACGCGACTTGTTTTTGTTTTTTGTCTGGTTTGTTTTTTTGCTGAATTAATTTAGCAGATCGACACTGGAGTCCATTGAGAAATCAATATATCACACAAAAGCACTACTCTTCACGGAAAGCAGCCTGGCTGCTTTAATATATGTCCAAGTAGAAGGATCCTCTTACCCCCATACAATACAATACATAGAGATTACACAACGTCATCGAGTGAGGGACCGAAAAATATTGAAACTCGAGGATGATTTTTTTGTGGTATCAACCGAGACCGTAGGTCGAGGTTGATACCACACAAAAAAATCATCCGAGAGTTTCAATATTTGTTGGTCCCTCACAAGATGACGTTTGTGTAATTTGTGTATACAATGATAAATTGATTGTATACAATGATCAATCTCTATACCTTCCTGTCACTGGAAGCAGCAACACTTGAAAGCATAAGTTCCCTTGACAAACGTCATTTATGATTGGCGTCATCTATGAATGACGTCACTGTCTAGACAAGACAAGTGCCGGTATCGGCAAACCTTGTCGCGGCAAAGGCGTGCCTTGATACCATTGAGATCATAGGAGATGCACAGCAGTGCCGATACCAGGTTTCTTTAGCTTCACTTTAAAATGATATCAGAACGATAGTTATTCACTTGAAAGTGAACACAGGAGAGTTGTATACAATACAATACAATACAATGCAATACAATACAATACAATGCAATACATAGAGATTACACAACGTCATCGAGTGAGGGACCGAAAAATATTGAAACTCGAGGATGATTTTTTTGTAGTATCAACCGAGACCGTAGGTCGAGGTTGATACCACACACAAAAATCATCCGAGAGTTTCAATATTTCGTCTGTTTAAAGTCACAACCACACATCTCAATTTTAGCCATTTTGAGTAATGCTCGATTGAAATGTTCAGCCACACACCAAAATTCCAGTTTTTCAAATAAATACACAAGATTCCGCACATTGGTAGATATTTATGCATTTTTATTACTGATACAGTTTTTTGTTGAAAATGTGTACAAGAAAGATGCACAATATACATTTAAAACTTATATTTGGTTCTGGTTCTGAGAAGACAGCATGAACAATGAGTTGTTGTTATGCCACAAGCAAACACCTCCCCGTTGTAGGGTTGTGGCTTTTCTGTGAGCACCCAGCTGAGATCAGGCAGTTATGCAACAAGCAAACACCTCCCCGTTGTAGGGTTGTGGCTTTTCTGTGAGCACCCAGCTGAGATCAGGCAGTTATGCCACAAGCAAACACCCCCCCGTTGTAGGGTTGTGGCTTTTCTGTGAGCACCCAGCTGAGATCAGGCTGTTATGCTACAAGCAAACACCTCCCCGTTGTAGGGTTCTGCTTTTCTGTGAGCACCCAGCTGAGATCAGGCAGTCAGGCCACAAGCAAGTATCTCCCCGTTGTAGGGTTGTGGCTTTCAGAATTTTATCTCACTGTTATTAAACTGGTTTCTGGTAAATAGGATACTGGTGTAGAGAAATATGATTGTGGTATGAGCAGAATACTGATTAATTTGGGGGTGGTAACAACAACATTACAATGAGTCGATGAAGGCTTGTGGGCTTTATATTTCATTTCCACGGACTGTCATTGACAGAGTCAGAACCTAACACGAGAC
This sequence comes from Littorina saxatilis, assembly GCF_037325665.1. Taxonomy (NCBI): domain Eukaryota; kingdom Metazoa; phylum Mollusca; class Gastropoda; order Littorinimorpha; family Littorinidae; genus Littorina; species Littorina saxatilis. The sequence continues at coordinate 34,586,447 of NC_090258.1, forward strand.
AGTTGCAGGGTTATGGTTGCAAACTTTACTTTGATTATAAGCAACTTTTGGGGCAATAACCAAGCACTGGCTTTGGGGTAACCCTTCGGTTTTTGTGTAGGGTTCAAAATATCAAACCGTTTCGGTACTCAACTTGTGAAACCTATTATTCCAAGTATTTGCACTCCCAAGACAACATTCATACCTGAAATTCACAATGTATTCAGACATTATACCAAAATCTGGTAAGGGTTCTGGTTGTAAACTGTGTACCAGTGTTTGCGCATTAATAGCATGCTGTTAGTACATGTCTTGTCAGTATGTACCATAATAATGTAAAGTGGTCAGTAAATACAAACAGGTGAAAAAAATGACCGCTTACCTGGATACACACTGATTATCCGATGTGAATGGTTATTTTCTTCACAGGCACAACACAAGTCACTCACAGTTATTTTGCAGGAAGAAAACATGTCAAATATAGGCACAAGACAATATGATTCCGAAAGTTTAACTGACGTTAATTTGAAATCAAGTAGTTCACAGATAGAAATTCAAGTTCAATTGACACAAAATGTGTTTGGCATTGAGGGTGAGATGTCCACAATACTCTGGTGTCGACGGCTTGAAAATATTTTCACCCTTCTTTTGCTGTAGTCTGCAAGTACCAAGGGCAAGAGCTCATTGCGGCACGGTTGGCCTAGTGGTAAGGCGTCCGCCCCGTGATCGGGAGGTCGTGGGTTCGAACCCCGGCCGGGTCATACCTAAGACTTTAAAATTGGCAATCTAGTGGCTGCTCCGCCTGGCGTCTGGCATTATGGGGTTAGTGCTAGGACTGGTTGGTCCGGCGTCAGAATAATGTGACTGGGTGAGACATGAAGCCTGTGCTGCGACTTCTGTCTTGTGTGTGGCGCACGTTATAAATTATGTCAAAGCAGCACCGCCCTGATGTGGCCCTTCGTGGTCGGCTGGGCGTTAAGCAAAAACAAACAAACAAAGAGGTCATTGGCTGCTGTGTTCCAAACACCACCTTCCTCCATGGCATAAATCTGTGCGAGGGCTTCGTCAGTCATAGTGCAGGTGAAGAAGCTGATGTCATGTTGAATGTTTCGCCTGAGGTGCTGACACAGAGCTGCCCTCAAGGAAACAGTATCATGGGGTTGCAGATGCAGAGACGCTGCTTTGAAGAAACAGTTCCCGTCTGCATAAACTGGGCACTTTTCCATCCCATTGTTGGTCAGATGGCGATTAAGACGCTTGTTGTGAAGACGGACCTTGTAGTGAGTGTTGGCTGTGACTCTCTCCAATTGCAGCAGCAAGCCCCTCGTTATCGCCACCTGTACATAAAGAATTAAATTAATCTTTAAATTCCAGCTGGAATAATGCAAGCAAGCAAGTTCTGTCATTCACTGCTGGACAAAACAAGCTGTATTAACAAATATGTGCTCTTCGTCATCTTTTCTGCTGCTTGGTCAACTTTACCACAATAAATAAAATGCTTGCACATAAACAATACCTGTATTCCATCTGTTATTGTTAAAACAAATTACTGATAATTATATATGTTTAGCTCCCCAAACAAAAATGTTAATTTGGCGTAAATTAAAGCACCTTCTGAGAAATACGCCTTTGAAAAAAATGCAGCAATACCTGTACTTTGTGATGGCAAAGGGTCTGCAGTGTCAGTGATGATGTTGACAAAAATGTCCTCGTCACACTCTGACCATGTGTCCTCATCCATTGTTTTTTTTAGGTAGGTTCAGCAAATGCCTAGACCACAAAGAAAAACATCAAATAAAATAAAATCAAGGTTGGTTTGTGTGTGTGTGTGTGTGTGTGTGTGTGTGAAGAAAACAAGAAAAGCAATTGTCTTAAACCTGAATATCTGAGAGAGAAATTAAATATTTTCCCTGGAGAAGATACTCAGCTGGCAGTGATCAATTCCTTTTGAATTAGGATAGACAAACAGGAGTGAGAGAGAGAGAGAGAGAGAGAGAGAGAGAGAGAGAGAGAGAGAGAGAGAGAGAGAGAGAGAGAGAGAGAGAGAGAGAATGAGAAAGAGTGGGAGAGGGAGAGAGAGAAAGAGAGATAGAGAGATAGATAGTGAGAGAGAGAAAGAGTGGGAGGGAGAGAGAGAGAGAAAGAGAGAGAGAGATAGTGAGAGATCGAGAGAGAAAGAGTGGGAGAGGGAGAGAGAGATAGATAGTGAGAGAGAGAGAAAGAGAGAGAGATAGTGAGAGAAAGAGAGAGAGAGATAGTGAGAGAGAGAGAGAGAGAGAGAGAGAGAGAGAGAGAGAGAGAGAGAGAGAGAGAGAGAGAGAGAGTGGGAGAGGGAGAGAGAAGTGTTAATCAAAAACAGATATACATCTCCTTTCTGGAAGTTTCATGTTTTTACCATTTAATACACTGACACTGACAGACATTAATTTAAAATAGCCCACCCTGATATGGCCCTTAGTGGTCGGCTGGGCGTTAAGCAAACAAACAAACAAATTTAAAATAGCATTTCAGTAAAGTAAGTGTAACATTACTTGACAAAAAGGTTCCTACACAAGTGCAAAGTGTATAGGATTGATCACCGCTCTTCATCGGGTGAGAAATGAAATAGAATATTAATCAATCATTACATTGTTTCTAGGCTAGACATCACAATGTGAACATTTCACATGTCAACCATAATGATTACTAACTGACACGTGTACTGACAGTATCAACACTTTTATCAACATTTAACTGAAGTTAACATTCATTTAACTGATACTTACCACAAGAAGAAGTGTAAATCTGAAGTTTCTCCACAATAGTCACAAGTCAGTCTTTCCTCAAGAAAATTCCAGAGCAAAGTGAAATTGTACACAGCAGTATTCTGATAGTCATTCTGATATTAATTGTATCTGTTGCGTGGGAAGTTCCCTTATCCTGGACTCACAGAGCGATTCCAGATGTTGGGTTGTAAACTTCCCACTCCTTGCTGACAGCTGACTGCTCTCAAAGCAAGAAGCAGGCTCTGGCACTATGACCCCTTTTTACCACCAGAGCAGGCCACTCCTAGCCGGTGTAGCTATAACCACAGGGTGATATCAGGCACTTGTTGCACTGTGGCGGGTGGAGGGGTGAGAGTTTATCACATTTCACCAAAGCCACAAGCCTGTGCTGACGAAACATAGGCTTGTGGCTGGGCACTGACACCCTGTAACCCATGCCTTCAGTTCAAAATCAAAACAGCGTGCTTCTGTGTGTGTGGTTGTGACTTTGAAAGGCAGAGGGTGAAAGCTTAGCGCATAAACCAAATATCCTCTATAACTCAGATGTTATGTCATATTTTTGACTCAGAAAAATACCATTGTAATAGTTATATTACGCTCTATCAGAAAATATAAAATTTGAAAAATCAAATATTTTGAGATATATGGTTGTGGCTTTAAACAGACGATTTTTTGGTCCCTCACAAGATGACGTTTGTGTAATTTGTGTATACAATGATAAATTGATTGTATACAATGATCAATCTCTATACCTTCCTGTCACTGGAAGCAGCAACACTTGAAAGCATAAGTTCCCTTGACAAACGTCATTTATGATTGGCGTCATCTATGAATGACGTCACTGTCTAGACAAGACAAGTGCCGGTATCGGCAAACCTTGTCGCGGCAAAGGCGTGCCTTGATACCATTGAGATCATAGGAGATGCACAGCAGTGCCGATACCAGGTTTCTTTAGCTTCACTTTAAAATGATATCAGAACGATAGTTATTCACTTGAAAATGAACACAGGAGAGTTGTATACAATACAATACTACTTTATTATCTCAAAAGAGAAATTACACATAATAACATTAAAACGCACCAATGTAAACATTAATTACACACACATTTCTTGTGTGTGTGTGTGTATGTGTGTGTATGTGTGTGTGTGTTTTGTGTGTGTGTGTGTGTGTGTGTGTGTGTGTGTGTGTGTGTGTGTGTGTGTGTGTGTGTGTGTGTGTGTGTGAATAGAATAGAATAGAATAGAATAGAATAGAATCATCTTTTATTGCCACGAAACCTTAAGGCTTATACGGCACAAACCAAACAACAGAAATAAAAGAGGAATCATTGTTTCTTCTTCAGAAAACAATCATGTACATATTTACCAAGCTGTAACTGAAGTGTTTCACCATGTATCAATTGACTAGGTAAATTGGGATTATTTATATGTTTCATTCATTTATTTCTGATATCATTATATGTAATGCATTTGTCTAAAAGATGCATTTCATCCTCCAATGTCCCACACTTTAGACATAGTCTGTTCTCTTTTGGTATGTTAGTATATCTCCCCGTTTTAATGTTCAAGTCATGAGCACTGATTCTAAGTTTACACAATGCTTGCTTGTATTTTGTATCTGCTATTGATAAGTATGCTGCGGTTTGATAACCTTTTACTGCATTTTTATAAAATAATAATGTGTGTGTGTGTGTGTGTGTGTGGGTGTGTGTGTGTGTGTGTGTGTGTGTGTGTGTGTGTGTCTGTGTCTGTGTCTGTGTCTGTGTGTCCGTGTGTGTGTCTGTGTAAAGCGATTTAGAGCTGAACTACTGAACTAATCTTCATGAAACTTTGCACGAGAGTTCCTGAGAATGATATCCCCAGATTATTGATTTTTTTTGTATAAATGACTTTGATAACGTCATATCCGGTTTATTTGTGAAAGTTCAGGCCGCCCTGTCACACCCTCATTTTTCGATCAATTGATTGAAATTTTAGCCAAGCAATCTTCGACGAAGCCCGGACTATGGAATTGCATTTCAACTTGAATTCTAATAAAAATAAAAATGTCAGTAATCGATCCAAAAATTATTTCATCTTATTTTGTATTGTATCCTGATTCCAAAAACATATAGAATGTTTGGATAAAAAAACAAGTCGCGAAAGGCGAAAATACAACATTTAGTCAAGTAGCTGTCGAACTCACAGAATGAAACGGAACGCAATGCAACGCAGCAAGACCGTATACTCGTAGCATCGTCAGTCCACCGCTCATGGCAAAGGCAGTGAAATTGACAAGAAGAGCGGGGTAGTAGTTGCGCTAAGAAGGATAGCACGTTTTTCTGTACCTCTCTTTGTTTTAACTTTCTGAGCGTGTTTTTAATCCAAACATATCATATCTATATGTTTTTGGAATCAGGAACCGACAAGGAACTTGACTAAATCGTCTGTTTAAAGTCACAACCACACATCTCAATTTTAGCCATTTTGAGTAATGCTCGATTGAAATGTTCAGCCACACACCAAAATTCCAGTTTTTCAAATAAATACACAAGATTCCGCACATTGGTAGATATTTATGCATTTTTATTACTGATAAAGTTTTTTTTTAAATGTGTACAAGAAAGATGCACAATATACATTTAAAACTTATATTTGGTTCTGGTTCTGAGAAGACAGCATGAACAATGAGTTGTTGTTATGCCACAAGCAAACACCTCCCCGTTGTAGGGTTGTGGCTTTTCTGTGAGCACCCAGCTGAGATCAGGCAGTTATGCCACAAGCAAACACCTCCCCGTTGTAGGGTTGTGGCTTTTATGTGAGCACCCAGCTGAGATCAGGCTGTTATGCTACAAGCAAACACCTCCCCGTTGTAGGGTTCTGCTTTTCTGTGAGCACCCAGCTGAGATCAGGCAGTCAGGCCACAAGCAAGTATCTCCCCGTTGTAGGGTTGTGGCTTTCAGAATTTTATCTCACTGTTAAACTGGTTTCTGGTAAATAGGATACTCGTGTAGAGAAATATTATTGTGGTATGAGCAGAATACTGATTAATTTGGGGGTGGTAACAACAACATTACAATGAGTCGATGAAGGCTTGTGGGCTTTATATTTCATTTCCACGGACTGTCATTGACAGAGTCAGAACCCGGTAACACGAGACAGTTGCAGGGTTATGGTTGCAAACTTTACTTTGATTATAAGCAACTTTTGGGGCAATAACCAAGCACTTTGGTTTAAGCTTTGGGGTAACCCTTCGGTTTTTGTGTAGGGTTCAAATTATCAAACCGTTTCGGTACTCAACTTGTGAAACCTATTATTTCAATTATGTGCACTCCCAAGACAACATTCATACCTGAAATTCACAATGTATTCAGACATTATACCAAAATCTGGTAAGGGTTCTGGTTGTAAACTGTGTACCAGTGTTTGCGCATTAATAGCATGCTGTTAGTACATTTTTTGTCAGTATGTACAGTAATAATCTAAAGTGGTCAATAAATACAAACAGGTGAAAAAAATGACCGCTTACCTGGATATACACTGATTATCCGATGTGAATAGTTATTTTCTTCACAGGCACAAAACAAGTCACTCACAGTTATTTTGCAGGAAGAAAACATGTCAAATCTAGGCACAAGACAATATGATTCCGAAAGTTTAACTGACGTTAATTTGAAATCAAGTAGTTCACAGATAGAAATTCAAGTTCAATTGACACAAAATGTGTTTGGCATTGAGGGTGAGATGTCCACAATACTCTGGTGTCGACGGCTTGAAAATATGTTCACCCTTCTTTTGCTGTAGTCTGCAAGTACCAAGGGCAAGAGGTCATTGCGGCACAGTTGGCCTAGTGGTAAGGCGTCCGCCCTGTGATCGGGAGGTCGTGGGTTCGAACCCCGGCCGGGTCATACCTAAGACTTTAAAATTGGCAATCTAGTGGCTGCTCCGCCTGCCGTCTGGCATTATGGGGTTAGTGCTAGGACTGGTTGGTCCGGTGTCAGAATAATGTGACTGGGTGAGACATGAAGCCTGTGCTGCGACTTCTGTCTTGTGTGTGGCGCACGTTATACATTATGTCAAAGCAGCACCGCCCTGATATGGCCCTTCGTGGTCGGCTGGGCGTTAAGCAAAAACAAACAAACAAAGAGGTCATTGGCTGCTGTGTTCCAAACACCACCTTCCTCCATGGCATAAATCTGTGCGAGGGCTTCGTCAGTCATAGTGCAGGTGAAGAAGCTGGTGTCATGTTGAATGTTTCGCCTGAGGTGCTGACACAGAGCTGCCCTCAAGGAAACAGTATCATGGGGTTGCAGATGCAGAGACGCTGCTTTGAAGAAACAGTTCCCGTCTGCGTAAACTGGGCACTTTTCCATCCCATTGTTGGTCAGATGGCGATTAAGAGGCTTGTTGTGAAGATAGACCTTGAGCTGTTGTAGTAAGTGTTGCCTGTGACTGACTCTCCAATTGCAGCAGCAAGCCCCTCGTTATCGCCACCTGTACATAAAGAATGAAATTAATCTTTAAATTCCAGCTGCAATAATGCAAGCAAGCAAGTTCTGTCATTCACTGCTGGACAAAACAAGCTGTATTAACAAATATGTGCTCTTTCCCATCTTTTCTGCTGCTTGGTCAACTTTACCACAATAAATAAAATGCTTGCACATAAACAATACCTGTATTCCATCTGTTATTGTTAAAACAAATTACTGATAATTATATATGTTTAGCTCCCCAAACAAAAATGTAAATTTGGCGTAAATTAAAGCACCTTCTGAGAAATACGCCTTTGAAAAAAATGCAGCAATACATGTACTTTGTGATGGCAAAGGGTCTGCAGTGTCAGTGATGATGTTGACAAAAATGTCCTCGTCACACTCTGACCATGTGTCCTCATCCATTGTTTTTTTTAGGTAGGTTCAGCAAATACCTAGACCACAAAGAAAAACATCAAATAAAATAAAACCAAGGTTTGTGTGTGTGTGTGTGTGTGTGAAGAAAACAAGAAAAGCAATTGTCTTAAACCTGAATATCTGAGAGAAAGTAAATATTTTCCCTGGAGAAGATACTCAGCTGGCAGTCATCAATTCCTTTTGAATTAGGATAGACAAACAGGAGTGAGAGAGAGAGAGAGAGAGAGAGAGAGAGAGAGAGAGAGAGAGAGAGAGAGAGAGAGAGAGAGAGAGAGAGAGAGAGAGAGAGAGAAAGAGTGGGAGAGAGAGAGAGAGAAAGAGAGAGAGAGATAGATAGTGAGAGAGAGAGAGAGAAAAAGAGTGGGAGGGAGAGAGATCGAGAGAGAAAGAGTGGGAGAGGGAGAGAGAGATATAGATAGTGAGAGAGAGAGAGAGAGAAAGAGAGAGAGATAGTGAGAGAAAGAGAGAGAGAAAGAGTGGGAGAGGGAGAGAGAAGTGTTAATCAAAAACAGATATACATGTCCTTTCTGGAAGTTTCATGTTTTTACCATTTAATACACTGACACTGACAGACATGAATTAAAAATAGCCCGCCCTGATATGGCCCTGAGTGGTCGGCTGGGCGTTAAGCAAACAAACAAACAAATTTAAAATAGCATTTCAGTAAAGTAAGTATAACATTACTTGACAAAAAGGTTCCTACACAAGTGCAAAGTGTATAGGATTGATCACCGCTCTTCATCGGGTGAGAAATGAAATAGAATATTAATCAATCATTACATTGTTTCTAGGCTAGACATCACAATGTGAACATTTCACATGTCAACCATAATGATTACTAACTGACACGTGTACTGACAGTATCAACACTTTTAATTTTATCAACATTTAACTGAAGTTAACATTCATTTAAGCATGACTGATACTTACCACAAGAAGAAGTGTAAATCTGAAGTTTCTCCACAATAGTCACAAGTCAGTCTTTCCTCAAGAAAATTCCAGAGCAAAGTGAAATTGTACACAGCAGTATTCTGATAGTCATTCTGATATTAACTGTATCTGTTGCGTGGGAAGTTCCCTTATCCTGAACTCACAGAGCGATTCCAGATGTTGGGTTGTAAACTTCCCACTTCTTGCTGACAGCTGACTGCTCTCAAAGCAAGAAGCAGGCTCTGGCACTTTGACCCCTTTTTACCACCAGAGCAGGCCCCTCCTAGCCGGTGTAGCTATAACCACAGGGTGTTATCAGGCACTTGTTGCACTGTGGCGGATGGAGGGGTGAGAGTTTATCCCATTTCACCAAAGCCACAAGCCTGTGCTGATGAAACATAGGCTTGTGGCTGGGCACTGACACGCTGTAACCCATGCCTTCAGTTCAAAATCAAAACAGCGTGCTTCTGTGTGTGTGGTTGTGGCTTTGAAAGGCAGAGGGTGAAAGCTTAGCGCATAAACCAAATATCCTCTATAACTCAGATGTTATGTCATATTTTTGACTCAGAAAAATACCATTGTAATAGTTATATTACGCTCTATCAGAAAATATAAAATTTGAAAAATCAAATATTTTGAGATGTATGGTTGTGGCTTTAAACAGACGAAATGTAAAAAAGAAAGAAGCTCAAAAAGTTGAAAAGAATGCAGAAAAGTGCGCTTTCCTGCTAAGCGCAAACGCCACTGCGCTATACTGGCTTGTCAATTTCACTACGTTTTCCACGTGAAAGTGTCAGCGATTTTCTTAACGCGGGGTTTGACGGAGCTGTATTGTCTTGGTGAAAAAAATGCAGTAGGTTCAATTTCATTCTATGACTAAATGTAGTACTTTCGCCTTACGCGACTTGTTTCTTTCTGTATGCATTTACGTCATTGGTGAGTACACATTTTTTACATTTAGTCAAGTTATGACTAAATGTTTTAACATCGAGGGGGGAATCGAGACGAGGGTCGTGGTGTATGTGCGTGTGTCTGTGTGTCTGTGTGTCTGTGTGTGTGTGTGTGCGTGCGTGTAGAGCGATTCAGACCAAACTACTGGACCGATCTTTATGAAATTTGACATGAAAGTTTCTGGGTATGATATCCCCATACTTTTTCTTTCATTTTTTTGATAAATGTCTTTGATGACGTCATATCCGGCTTTTCGTGAAAGTTGAGGCGGCACTGTCACGCCCTCATTTTTCAACCAAATTGGTTGAAATTTTGGTCACGTATTGTTCGACAAAGCCCGGACTTCGGTATTGCATTTCAGCGTGGTGGCTTAAAAATTAATTAATGACTTTGGTCATTAAAAATCTGAAAATTGTAAAAAAAATATTTCTTTTATAAAACGATCCAAATTTACGTTCATCTTATTCTCCATCATTTGCTGATTCCAAAAACATATAAATATGTTATATTTGGATTAAAAACAAGCTCTGAAAAGTAAATATATAAAAATTATTATCAAAATTAAATTTTCGAAATCAATTTAAAAACACTTTCATCTTATTCCTTGTCGGTTCCTGATTCCAAAAACATATAGATATGATATGTTTGGATTAAAAACACGCTCAGAAAGTTAAAACGAAGAGAGGTACAGAAAAGCGTGCAACACTCAGCGCAACTACTACCCCGCTCTTCTTGTCAATTTCACTGCCTTTGCCGTGAGCGGTGGACTGACGATGTTACGCGTATACGGTCTTGCTGCGTTGCATTGCGTTTAGTTTGATTCTGTGAGTTCGACAGCTACTTGACTAAATGTTGTATTTTCGCCTTACGCGACTTGTTTTAAATTGTTAATCATATTCCAGTCCTTCTGCCTCGTCTCGTTCCACGTGCTGATCTTTGGTTCTTGTGGCAGTCGAACAATGGTCTTCCCCAACGTAAAAGCTTGTTCAGATGAAATTTGTGTGTTTATTTAATTTTCTTAATTTGGGAACGCAGTCTTTTTGCTTTAGATTTTAAAGATTAAAGTTGGAGGCAAAATTGGACTATTTGTTCCTTTTCAAGAGCGCATAAGTTGGTTTGTGTGTCTCTCGTATGAAGCAACTTGTCATTTTGAGAGTGCGTACAAGCTGGCTTGTGTGTCTCTCGTATGAAGCAACTTGTCATTTTGAGAGTGTGTACAAGCTGGTTTGTGTGTCTCTCGTATGAAGCAACTTGTCATTTTGAGAGTGCGTACAAGCTGGCTTGTGTGTCTCTCGTATGAAGCAACTTGTCATTTTGAGAGTGTGTACAAGCTGGTTTGTGTGCCTGACTGCTACGGCGCAGCCTGTCGTAACCGATCACATTTCCTTCGTGGATGATCTCCATGTCAATGCTTTCATTCTAAAAATAAGTATTTTTCTGGAGAACATCATCAAACCGGGCCAAGAGGCAAAACGCATGGAGTTCATGCTGCAAAAGTTCAGACACAAAGCAGTGCCAACACTGAAAACACATCATTTCGACAGTGGTTGCAAATGATTGACGCATTTTGAGGGCGAGGCTTAATTCTGCGCCTTTTACCGCGGCGGCCCGCGTTTTGAGTTGGCGGTTTCCGAGGAAATAACTCTTGACGTCAGTCACTCCAAATAAGGGGGATCTTCTGTGCTGGATAGGGAAAGGTCACCAAAGAGGCGAGCAGAAACTGCAAAATCAGTTGCAGCGTATTAAGACACACACAATCCTACCCCCCCCCCCCCTCCCGCCAACCTCCCTTCACCCTCCTCATCCTTCCTACTCCATCTTTGACTCAATGCGCCGGGGCGTTGCAGGAACGTGCGGGTCACGTGATCATTGGCTGCGGAACAAAGCCGGCCAACAAGGGGGGTAACTGCTCATCACAGTCACAGTTACGTCCCTCTAACAGCGGAAATTGCCCAGTGAAAGACTGGGACGACGGGACAAAGCCCTGGCCCACCCTGCAGCCTCCAAGGCGGCGAAATTCGCGCCGGCATCTTTTTATGCAACCCCATCAGCGAGAAGAACACGGTTTTCATGGCGGACGCATGGTTTTTATGTATCTCAGGCCCCGACATTTATGTCGTGCGACAACTCGGTCCTGTCGGCGGCAGCGAAAAGAAGCAGCAAGGGGGGACAACTGTGTCTGATTGTCATGCGGTTCCCTCCCCTGCCCCGACACCCGATGCCGCGTTTCCTCCACATGGCTCCATTCCGGGGGAGGTTGTCGTGTTTCTTTTTCCCTTTCCAGGGAGAAGTCTTTTATTCTCCTCGCTCCTCCAGAGTTTAGAGAAAAAGGCAGAGAGGATCTGTTCGTGGCCATGTACTGCCAGTATTTGCTGTCCAGAAAGATGGGGGAGAAGGGAAGGAAAGAGCATCTTGTCAAGGACGTTTTAACAGGAGTGTTTGACCTCCACAAGTCCAAAGTGCAAAGTCAGAAACAGTTTTAATGTGATTGATTCTAAATTTTGGCGTCCGCGTCTTGTAAAATGCGCGATACTGAAAATGACTTTTAAAGGAGAATCGTATAGCTAAAAGAAACCCAATCGTACTTTTGTTCACAGAAAAACTAGGGTGTAAGTACGTTTTATGAAACTATACCGCAGTGTACCTAAATTTACTTAACACAGCTTGCACGACACTTTGTCATCATCATCATCATCATCATCATCATCATCATCTTCTTCTTCTTCTTCTTCTTCTTCTTCTTCTTCTTCTTCTTCTTCTTCTTCTTCTTCTTCTTCTTCTTTCTTGTTGAGACCATATGTTATTATCAGAACGATTTAATGTAGAGTTGTGAGATTCTGGATATTCTTGCTTCAAGACACCAGTCAAACTTTACGAGGTCCTGAGGGCACTGCCTGCTGAGTTATATATCTCCGATCGAATTTAGTAGGCAACGTATCTTAAAAAGTAATTAATAAATCTTTTACATGGATCACGTGACCGCCGATCGAATAAGGGTACCCTCAAAATTGACCAGACAAAAACAGAAGGGCCCAATTAAAAATCGACAAAAATCACAATAGGCAAGTCAAGTCAAGTCAAGTATTTTATTGTTTTGGGCCCAGAGGGCTTTGAAACAAAGATATAACTTTAACAAAAAAAGGTAACAAATCAGACAGTTAATATATGTTTACAAATTGAGCGGACAAATACAACAATACTATACAACCAAAATAAATTGGCAATATACACTTCCATACATACAAACAAAAAGAAAAGAAAATAGGTTTAACAAAATCAGGTAAGAAATCAGACAGATAATATGTATACATTAAGCGGACAACGATAATATACAGCCGAAATAAATTGGCAATACCATTATGCCATGCATCTTTTATAAAGACACAAAACAAAACAAAAGCATGCATTACATACATATACATACCAATAAAGAAACTAGATGTAACGCTAACATACTAAAATCATAACATGGGCTACAAATCTTGCTAGCTTCATTAGTTTTATCTTAGATTTACAATTCATTAACTGTTCATATTTTAAACAATTTTGGTGAGATCGGTAATAGGGACTAATTAATTTTCTTCTTTCAGACACTATGCTTTCGTCGGTACAAATGAACAAATAGTGAAACTCATCACCTAATTCATTTTTATCGCACATATCACACAATCGTTCATTTCTAGGGGCATTAAAAAATCTGTGCTGATGTATTGGCAACTTATGATTGCTTGTTCTAAATTTTGCTAATTTAACTTGGAATTTCCTAGGCAACCAAAACAAATACCTTTCCAGACAAAAATCCTTTTTATACATTCTGTAATTAAAACACAAGCTGTTGGTATTCACGTCAGTGTTCCATTCCTGCAGGAATTGATCTCTTAGCCTTTGTTTTACAACGTTTTAAAAATCTGAGACGGCAAGACTCTGAGTTGTCCATAAATATGATAGACCCAACTTATTTAACATAGTATTGACATGCGACAACCAGGGCAATTTAACGTTTTGTACATGGTACAACCTCAAAATGTAGTTTTAACATTAAACAAGACATCTTATTCGCACCATCGTTCATTTCTTTCATCAGTTTATACCAATAAGCCAGTAGCTGACATTGTACCTCAATTCTAATTGGGTAACGACCAAGCTTTCCGTAAACCATACAAGTGGGTGTAGTTTTATATACATCATGAAAGAAGCATTTTCTAAAAATCGCAATTGAAACCTTGACAATATTCCTCGCCCCTATCCTCCTACTATCCCCACTCCCTAGACCCTACCCCCCTCCTCGCCCCTCACCTCCTACTATCCCCACTCCCTAGACCCTACCCCCCTCCTCGCCCCTCACCTCCTACTATCCCCACTCCCTAGACCCTACCCCCCTCCTCGCCCCTCACCTCCTATTCCCCTCCTACTTCCCTAGCCCCTAACCTCCTATTCCCCTCCTCCTACCTCCCAAGCCCCTAACCTCCTACCTCCCAAGCCCCTGACCTCCTATTCCCCTCCTCCTATCCCCCTCCTATCCCCACTCCCTAGACCCTAGCCCTTACCTCCCTCCTATCCCCCCTATTCCTACCCCACTCACTCACCCTCCTCCTATCCACCTAGAAGAAGGGGACAGAGGAGAGGAGGAAATATCGCACCATCCCATTGCTTCCCCTCCGTCTTTCTCAGACGGGTGCAAGGGGATAGGGCGGTTTGACAGAACCTCCTCTATCATGTATAGCGAGATGGGAACACACCAACCCTCACATCTCTCTACTTCCCTCCATCTCTGTGAGATAGGTGCAGTGGGAAGAGATGAAGTAAGGGTTGAAGTATCTCTAATCCCGATAACTAGAAATTCATACCCCACTTAAAATCCTTTCTCAAATTTGACAGGTGACTTTAGATTATCTTGTTTGATACAGAACGATAAGTGTGTCTGTCAACAGAATCTCTTGAAAATCACACTCGTTACGCAGAATGCACTATTGACTTTTGTCGTTTTATTGTTGTACTTTTTAATTTTCTCTTATCGATGGATATTTCCAGTAAAAGTCGAAAATTAATCATGTTTTGCTTCCCCTACGTTGTGGCGGCCCAGCGCGTAAAAACAAAAATAGTTGTGGCCAACTAGTGAACTCTGCTCGTTTCCTTTGACGATATTCACGCATGAACCATCTCCGTAACACAGCCTGCCAATTTCCGCTGTAAACATGTTTTGTGGTGGTGCATATACATGCGGTATCACAGAGGATTTACATTAATTTGATTACATACACACAACACAATCACACACCCACACAAACACACACACATACACACACACACACACACACACACACACACACACACACACATACACATACACACACGCAATATGCACGAAGGCACACAAATTATGTGATGAACATTTGTCGATGGTACAAAGATAAAAACCAATAGTTAAAATTAATATTAAAAGTCCTACGGTTTTGAGCCATTAAGGACTTGAGTGTTTGTCCGCTTTCAAAAAGAGGAAAGAAAGAAACAAAAAATAAGGAGAGGAGGGCAGGGGGTGGGGTTGAGTTGATAATGCTCTGTGGAATTTGTTAAAATGAAAAGTAGTTAAGATGTTTCTTGGTAAGAATTATAAGTCTGTATTCTATATCTTGAATAACGGGCTTGTAATATTTTAATTCAAATCGAGTTAAAAAGTGGAACCTTTCAGGATCACCAATAAAACCAAATAGATGAGCAAGTAAGAGGAACACGAACAATAAATCTCAAAACTTTTTACAAATAAAAGGATTAAGATGTAAGCCACGAAGGCCGTGGTAATAAAAACAATATGTACAGTTTGGCGACTAGTGGGCCTTGGGTGAGGATATGTTGTCTAGAAGGTAGTCGCTGGAATCAGGAGGGATGGCGGGAGCCACTCGACCTCAAACTGAAACACGCTGATGTGATAATCTGGGCTTAGTTATACCCACAGTCCCATGTCCGAGTCCCTGACCAGTCGGCACAGCAGCAAGCTGTGTGACCAGCCTAGAGAACTGCTACTGCGCAGATAATCCTGGGGACTCAGACCATGGAGCTGCATATGGTCATATAAGGTTTTAAAGGTAATTCTATTTGTAGCGCATGGAGCGAAAATGTGTTGAAATGAATAGGGTTCTCCACAATGGCAGGACTTGTTAAAGATATGGAAGCGGCAGCCGCCGGCACGGAGGCGTCTGAAGATAGTGAGGAGGTTTGTTGGGAGATCGGGGTGTAGATCGTTCATATCAATGGGTTGATAGGACAGAGATGTTACGTACTGACTTCGAATGAGTTTACGGATTTTACTGTAGAACTCGGTTACTGAGTAGCCGATGTTAGTGTTAGCTGGGCTATATTCTGCCGCTTCTTTGGCAGCGACATCCGCCAGTTCATTTCCCCGGACCCCTACGTGAGAGGGGACCCAGAGAAATGATACGGATGTGCCGGATGAGATTAACTGGTGACATATAAAGAGGATTTCTCTTTGTAGCTCTGCCCGATTTGATGTGTTTCGATGCAGAGCTTGTAATGAAGAGCGCGAGTCAGAGCAGAAAACTACCGCACGCGGTGTGACTGGGAGGTCATTTATAAAAGTGCATGCCATGAGCAAGGCAAATAGCTCGGCTGAGAATATGGAGATGTCTTTATTAAGAGTGTATTTCCTTGAGATTTTGAGATCTGGGATCACAAAGGCGCAGCCAACGCTGCCGTCTGCAAATTTGGATCCGTCAGTAAAGACTTTTAAATGCTCCGAGAATTTGTAGTTTAGGGTTTCTTTTGTAACAGTAGCTAGGTAGACGGGGTTATCTTTTTTGGTAGTATTATCTTCACTGTCGTATATGATAGTAGGGGTTTCCTCAAGCCAAGGCGGGTAGGAGGGCGGGGGGACCCTGGCCAGCTCACTGACCTTCACCCCGCTATCGGCTAGAATGCGGTTTACTGTGTCGGATAAGGGTAGCGTTTTGGCCAAGAGTTGAGTGCTATGTTTGGTGTTGGCCTCATAATTTTGGTGCTGAGGAAAAAAGTCAGTCAGGACCTCGCAGGCAGAGTTCTCTACCGCGTGGGCTCTGACAGCATACTGAGCTGAACGGAGTTTTATCTCATCCACAAGGGGCAGCCACCCACACTCGCTGTAGACTCGACTCTTACTCGCTTGTTGGGAGAGTCCCAGAGCTATTTTGAGCGCCCTGCACTCTATAATAGCCAGTTTTTTCATGAGCGCCGGGCGCGTCGCGAAATAAGCTTCGCACCCGTAAAGGAGGCGGGAGCGAATTAATGCCCGCACTACCTCTGTGACACACTTACGTCCTCTGGCCCAGGATTGGGACGCCAGGTAGCGTATGATATAAAGATCCTTGTTGGCCTTATTGATCAGATGTTCGATATGACTGGTCCAGTTAAGTCGGGTATCGATGATAACGCCGAGGAACTTAACTTCTGAGCTCGGTTTGATAATATCACAACCTATCTTTATACTGCAGTTCCTGTACAGTTGTCTACGGGAGACAACAAGAAAGACTGTTTTATTTGAGGCTAGTTGGAAGCCGTTGGTGTACATATATTGACAGAGGTTGTCGATTTTAGTTTGGTAAGAAGATAAGTCAACAGTGTTGGTAACTCTGTTATGGCGTGGTCTATTAGTGTCTATTAAGGCGAGGTCGTCCGCATACAGAAGTACACTGGCACCGTCAACCCTAACAGAAGTAATGTCATAGAGCATGATGCTGAATAAGTTTGGCGCGATGATACTGCCCTGGGGAACCCCCATGTCCAGCGCATGGGTTTCGGACACCGAAGAGCCCACTCGGACAGACATCTTGCGATTGCTGATGAAGTTTTTGATGAATTGGTACATGTGGCCAGAGACACCGATTCTGCCGAGTTTTAGGAGTAGACGAGCATGCCAGACGCTGTCGTACGCAGATTTAATATCAAAGAAGGTTCCAAGAAGAGAATTATTACTATGTGCCAAGGTCTTTTTGATTTTTTCAGTGACGTGCACAATGTGGTCCGCACACGAACGACCTTGCCTAAAACCTGCCTGGCATGTAGGAATGATATTGTGTTTATTGAGGTGGAACTCCAGCCTCTGGTTCACCACACGCTCAAAGATCTTGCTGAGGTGGGGGGTTAGTGATATGGGGCGGTAACTGCCAGGTAGATTGCCCGGTTTTCCGCTCTTCAATACTGCTACTACTTGTGAGTCTGACCACGCTGCGGGGATAGTATCCTTTAACCAGCATAGGTTGAAAAACTGAGTGAGCAACTTAACAAAGTTAGGTGGTAGATGTTTTATCATGTGATATGATATTGGGTCTAAACCTGTGGATTTTTTTGGGTCTTTCACAGAAGAGATGGCGTTTTGGACTTCTTTTGCCTTAAACATGCAGTTTATAGGCAACTGGTTGTCATCTGGGGGGTATGTGAAACCCTTCTCCTGATCTAACCTATAATTGAGTCGTTCAGTATCTAGGGATTTTGATTGACTATTTTTGGCAAAGGTATCTGCTAATAGGTTTGCCTTTTCAGAGTCAGTTGTGGTCATTTTATCACCCGATAATAGTGGCTTTTCTTTAGTTCTGTATCTACATTTAAATCTGCGGATTTTCTTCCAGATTTTGCCACAGTCTTTGTAATCTTTAGTTTCTTTGTGGACAAAGTTTTCCCAGTTTTGAAGTTTAGCCTCAGCGGTGATCTGGTTAAATTGTATTTCAGCTGACTTCATATTCGTGAAGTTAGCGTCTGAGCAGTGCCTGAGATATGTCCTAATGTTTTGTGGTGGTGCATATACATGCGGTATCACAGAGGATTTACATTAATTTGATTACATACACACAACACAATCACACACCCACACAAACACACACACATACACACACACACACACACACACACACACACACACACACACACACGCAATACGCACTAAGGCACACATATCATGTGATGAACATTTGTCGGTGGTAAAAGATAAAAACCAATACATTGCATTGCACACGTTAATGTGTCTTTTTCTTATTTTTAAATGTTGTGGATGTAACTATTGATTGAATGCGGTGATTTCGGTAATTGCGACTAGTTTCTTATCATTTGTTCCTGACCTCCCTCTCTCTCTCTCTCTCTCTTCTTTACAACCATCTGTGTGTGTGTGTGTGTGTGTGTGTGTGTGTGTGTGTGTGTGTGTGGGTGTGTGTGTGTGTGTGTGTGTGCGTGCGTGTGTGTGTGTGTGTTTGTGTGTGCGTGCGTGCGTGCGTGTGTGTGTGAGTGTGTGTGTGTGGTCAGTGAACAGAATTAGTTTAAACCGTGCTATTAGAGCGATAGAGAGAGAAGAACAGTATTCGGGTGCAAAATTTTCAACCGTGTGGACTGTTTCAATAGGTATAATTAACTATTTCTTGCTGAACTATTCCGTCGGTCAACTCTGGAAGGTGGAGGGAGGGGTGGGGTTGGGTTTAGAGAGTGCATGGGCGTAGGGAAAGATAGGGTGGCGGGAGGGGGGGTCATGCTGGGACTAAAAAGGAGTATAGAATCGAAAATTATTAGCTTCCGCACACATAAAGTCTAGGCCACACGTGATGGGGAATCACCAGGCTACATTGCTCTCTTTACTCTGTGATTGCAAATGTTGGTCTTTGAAGAGGCGAATTTGAACACACAACACTGTCTGATCATATCGTCAATTACAGTCTACGAATTTGTAACGCTTGGACTTGTCTTGAAATGAGTGAGTTGAATGTTTTCTCGCACATTGATTTAGTCAAAACAGAACTCTGGATTGAAGGGCTTCCCGTGTAAAGAGTCGGGCTCACCGTCTCTCACCTAGACAGGGTTTTGACAAGGGATGAGATCATCCCTCCACTTGGTCACACACCTAGACAGGGTTTTGACAAGGGATGAGATCATCTCTCCACTTGGTCACACACCTAGACATGGTTTTGACAAGGGATGAGATCATCTCTCCACTTGGTCACACACATAGACAGGGTTTTGACAAGGGATGAGATCATCTCTGCACTTGGTCACACACCTAGACAGGGTTTTGACAAGGGATGAGATCATCTCTGCACTTGGTCACACACCTAGACAGGGTTTTGACAAGGGATGAGATCATCTCTCCACTTGGTCACACACCTAGACAGGGTTTTGACAAGGGATGAGATCATCTCTCCACTTGGTCACACACCTAGACAGGGTTTTGACAAGGGATGAGATCATCTCTCCACTTGGTCACACACCTAGACAGGGTTTTGACAAGGGATGAGATCATCTCTCCACTTGGTCACACACCTAGACAGGGTTTTGACAAGGGATGAGATCATCTCTCCACTTGGTCGCACACCTAGAATGAACAGCCTGGGTGCTCGCTGTGCACAGTTGGAATTGTTTGGACGAATTAATTTCGTAAAAGACTCTAGTGGATTCTTTTCTTCTCAAACATTGATTATTTACCCAAAAAATCTAACTCATCACAGCAATTTGTTAGAGTGTTGATTTTTGTTATTTAGCCAAGTGAAGAGATCTTGTCCCATTTAAATGCCTCACCAGATCGGAGACTAAACCGAACTGTTTTAACCAGAAGGAGTGTGCCTTGAAGATTTGCGCTGGATGTTGAAATAGTCACAAAGAAAGTAAAAAGCAAATTGAAAAAGTAATACAAGACATTAACAGAAGAATCATCGAAACCAGTGTATCTGTCTGTACTTAAATGACGTCATACGTTTCTAGTGTGAATGCAGATTAATAAGGACAAAATAAACTTAATGGATCAGTCTGCCAGTCAACAAATAAATAAACACACGAATCAATCAATGTATCAATCAATCAATCAATGTATCAATCAATCAATCAATGTATCAATCAATCAATCAATGTATCAATCAATCAATCAATCAATCAATCAATCAATAGCCAAGTCAAGTCAAGTATTTTATTGTTTTGGGCCCAGAGGGCTTTGAAACAAAGATATAACTTTAACAAAAAAAGGTAACAAATCAGACAGTTAATATATGTATACAAATTGAGCGGACAAATACAACAATACTATACAACCAAATTAAATTGGCAATATACACTTCCATACATACAAACAAAAAGAAAAGAAAATAGGTTTAACAAAATCAGGTAAGAAATCAGACAGATAATATGTATACATTAAGCGGACAACGATAATATACAGCCGAAATAAATTGGCAATACCATTATGCCATGCATCTTTTATAAAGACACAAAACAAAACAAAAGCATGCATTACATACATAATACATACCAATAAATGTAACACTAACATACTAAAATCATAACATGGGCTACAAATCTTGCTAGCTTCATTAGTTTTATCTTAGATTTACAATTCATTAACTGTTCATATTTTAAACAATTTGGGTGAGATCGGTAATAGGGACTAATTAATTTTCTTCTTTCAGACACTATGCTTTCGTCGGTACAAATGAACAAATAGTGAAACTCATCACCTAATTCATTTTTATTGCACATATCACACAATCTTTCATTTCTAGGGGCATTAAAAAATCTGTGCTGATGTATTGGCAACTTATGATTGCTTGTTCTAAATTTTGCTAATTTAACTTGGAATTTCCTAGGCAACCAAAGCAAATACCTTTCCAGACAAAAATCCTTTTTATACATTCTGTAATTGAGACACAAGCTGTTGGCTTTCACGTCAGTGTTCCATTCCTGCAGGAATGGATCTCTTAGCCTTTGTTTTACAACGTTTTTAAAACCTGAGACGGCAAGACTCTGAGTTGTCCATAAATATGATAGACCCAACTTATTTAACATAGTATTGACATGCGACAACCAGGGCAATTTAACGTTTTGTACATGGTACAACCTCAAATGTAGTTTTAACATTAAACAAGACATCTTATTCGCACCATCGTTCATTTCTTTCATCAGTTTATACCAATAAGCCAGTAGCTGACATTGGACCTCAATTCTAATTGGGTAACGACCAAGCTCTCCGTAAACCATACAAGTGGGTGTAGTTTTATATACATCATGCAAGAAGCATTTTTAAAAATCGCAATTGAAACCTTGACAATATGTCTAATGAATCATATCCCCACACCTCACAACCATACAGCAAAATTGGATGTACACACTTCTCAAAAAGATCCAATTGCACATCAATTGGTAGATTTAGTTTTCTACATTTTCGAATTAACGAGAACATTGCACGGTTACCAATCAAACATTGACGTTTAATGGCATTATGAAATTTGTTATTATAATTAAATAGTACACCTAAGTACACATAGTCCCAAACTACTTGGACAGGTACTCCATTCAAGACAAAATTTGGGATATTCCGTATTTTCCCCCGCGAAAAAACAACTATTTTTGTCTTTTCAATATTTACGCTTAGTCCCCAGTTTTTACAATAACGATCTAGTCCATCCAGGGCTTTTTGCATTTCTCCAGGTGTTTCGGCGAGTATAGCAGTATCATCAGCATATATTAACAGGAACAAATACATATAGTCATTAATGCGTTCAACATCTATTTCTTGGGCTCTTTTTAGGGGCAACTCTAGGCTGACATCATATTCAACCAAAAACTGCTTCAGGTCGTTTAAAAATAGTGAGAAAAGAATCGGTGATAAATTATCGCCCTGAAGAAGCCCGATGTATGAGGTGAACGCCTCGGAGAATACACTATTCACCTTCACGCACAATTTGGCCTTATCATACATGTCCTTAATTACATTCAATACCTTACCATTAATATTCCGTTGCATCAGCTTCTGCCACAGGAGACTGCGTTGCACAGAATCAAACGCCTTACGCAGATCAATGAAAGCACAATATAACTTTTTCTTTTGTTGTAAAAATAT
This sequence comes from Littorina saxatilis, assembly GCF_037325665.1. Lineage (NCBI taxonomy): Eukaryota > Metazoa > Mollusca > Gastropoda > Littorinimorpha > Littorinidae > Littorina > Littorina saxatilis. Next base: position 34,608,816 of record NC_090258.1, read on the forward strand.
ATCAATAAGGCAATGTAGTGCAAAAATGTAAACATAAATAATCACCTAAATAAATAAGAGAATGAAGGAACAAATAGACAATCAAATAAATCAATGAATACATAAATACACAGACATAAAACAAAGAAATCAATTAGTCAATAAATAGATAAATAATTGAATAAATAAATAATTACATACATACATACATACATACATACATACATACATACATACATACATACATACATAAATAAAAAAGATTTCATGAGTAAGGAAATGAATAAATGGATAAATTGATCAAATAGAAATAAACAAACAAACAAATAAAACTGATATAATCAAACTGACTTGAAAATCAAACATAGATATCTTAATCTAAAGGAGAAAAATAAGAGTTCTTTTCCAAATGGAGAGTAACTTATCGTGGCCCAAGGACCGTTAAAACGGAAACGTTCTTTCATAAGGTTACCAGACCACATGTGTAAGTTATGCGATAGTGCTACAATTCTAACGGTTGGAACGCGGTGTGTGGATTTCTTTTTCTTTTTCTTCTGCGTGCATGGACTGAAACTCCCACGTACACTCGTGTTTATTGTTTTTACGTGTAAGACCGTTTTTACCCCGCCATTATTTTAGACAGCCATACACCGCTTTCGGGGGAAGAATGCTGGGTTTGTTTTGGTTTCTATAACCCACCAAACTCTGACATGGATTACATGATCCTTTCCGTGCGTGTTTTGTCTTGTGCTTGTGTGTACACACGAAAGGGGATAATTACGGCACTAGCAGGTCTGCACATAATGTGACCTGGGAGATAAAAAAAATCTCCACCCTTAACCCATCAGGTGCGGCAGGGATTCGAACCTACGACCTTCCGCTTGGGAGGCCGGTGCCTTATCCACTAGGCCATTGCGCTTTTTCGTGTGTGGATGTCAATACCTAACACGCGTGTTTCTGTCTTCTGTGATCTTCCTCCGACAATATGGTCAGAACAGAAAGGTGTGGACCAAGTCAGTTTGGACGAATGCTTCACGTGAACTTTAGCTACTCGCGTTAAAAGATATTCGCCCTTCCCGAATAAACGAGCGTTTCCGCTGCCACTTTCTTTCTTTATTTGGTGTTTAACGTCGTTTTCAACCACGAAGGTTATATCGCGACGGGGAAAGGGGGGATAGAGCCACTTGTTAATTGTTTCTTGTTCACAAAAGCACTAATCAAAAAATTACTCCAGGGGTCCGCTGCCACTAATGTGCCCAGGTTTTTACATGAAAAAATAATATCCTTCCACTTAGTAATATACCAAAAATCAATAGTGTGGCTGCTTTCTGTCCAGAGCGGGAATGGTTTGCTGTAATTGGCAGATTGACAGAAATAATTTACGAATTAATTTCAACAGTGCGCAGGAAGCAGCAAGGCTGTTGGTTTTGGTCACGTGTTTATGATGACAAATGCCCTTATCCCGTCTTAAGGCTTGAACAGATCTGAGGTAGTGAACATGATCCGCATACACAAGAGGCCTTGGGTCTTATGTTGGACATGTTCCTAAGTTGAGCAACCCCCTCGATCTTTACGCTCCTCGGAGAACCAATCATTGTTGTTTTCAATGTGATCTCATTGCGGGAAACAGGTCACTAAGGCCGTATTATGCAATTTCTCGGTCTGTTTGGCTGTACCAGTTATTTTACATTTGCATATTTACGCATGTATATTTGCGTGTATGAGTTCGCGAATGCATGCATATGCGCGTGAGTATGTATGTCTGTGTGTTTGTCCACCTCTTTGTCTGCCTGCCTGCCAGCCTGCCTGCCTGCCTTCCTTCCTGTCTTTCGGTCGGTCTGTCTGTCTCTCTGACTGTCTCCTTTGTCTCTCTGTGTACGCCATTGATTCAATCGTTTAACATTCTTAAATCTGTAACAAAAAGACCAAGCCGAGCATGCCATGTAACACAGACATGAAATCTGTAGCTGTCAGCATTTATGACTTCGACAAGGTTGCTACGAGTGTTTGCACTCTCGCTTAATGACACGCACACTCACGCATGCGCGCGCACGCACGCACGCACGCACGCACGCACGCACACACACACACGCACACACACACACACACACACACACACACACACACACGCATTTGCCCTGTCTAACCAGCGCCCATCCCTACCCACAAGTTCTTGCCATAGTCCCAACTATCCCTCTTCACCACCACCATCCCAACAATAGCAACACACACACACACACACACACACACACTCACTCACACATACCCGCACCATCAAAGCCTAGCATCACCCCCCCCCCCCCTCCGCACTAATACCAGTCCAGTGGAACCTTCCAGTCCTAACATAATTCATCATGTGCACGTTCATTCAGCAACAAGCAGGAGATGTTGTTATCTATACTACATCAACTCCAAAAGTATAGTGAAGACAGTACAAGGATGATTACTGAATTGATGTTGATATGGTGGTGTCCACAGTTTTGATTTGTTTTGATTTGTATATTGTTTTGTATAACAAAACATGCAAAAGAATCAGAAAATGTGTTTAACATATACACGAATGGTAATGTTCAAGAATCGTGTCAAAAAAATCAACAAGGTTAAAAGTTTGTTGCATGGTGTCAAACATTCCAGACGGAAAGAACTGTCGCGGTGTGTTGACATGTATGTCATTGTGACAGCACGTGATCATTTTAACTTTGACATTTGCTTCATTCTTTTCGCCTTTTTATGTTTAACGGGCGTGAGTGCACATTGGACTTTTTGACAGAGAGAGGGAGTTTAAGGGGTACCTTCAAATACACCTTGTTTTCTTCTAAGTCATTTGACCACAACATTCATAAAACAGAACTGTTTGTGTTACAATTTGGTGTGCATTTGCTTCAATGTACGTAGAATGATAGTATATGGTCCTCCGAAAAATTGCTCTTGGATTGACTTAGTAAAAATTATTAAATGAAAAATAAGCAATGCGTTAAATCGAAACATGTTAGTTCATGGATGACAAGATAATTTCAACACTGTTCATCCTACCCCTGCCTCCTATCACCCTCCGTAGCCCGTGACACACATACCCCGTCCCGAGCCCCTGACTCCTATCCCCCCTCCCTTTCCCCCCTCCCTATCCCCATCCCCTACCCCCTATCTGCCCCTCCAAAGCCCCTTTTACTTTGAAGTTCGATTCTTTACGTAAACCGCATGTTTGAAGTTCGATTCTTTACGTAAACCGCATGTTTGAAGTTCGATTCTTTACGTAAACCGCATGTTTGATGTTAGATTCTTTACGTAAACCGCATGTTTGCTGTTAGATTCTTTACGTAAACCGCATGTTTGAAGTTCGATTCTTTACGTAAACCGCATGTTTGATGTTCGATTCTTTACGTAAACCGCATGTTTGATGTTCGATTCTTTACGTAAACCGCATGTTTGATGTTCGATTCTTTACGTAAACCGCATGTTTGATGTTCGATTCTTTACGTAAACCGCATGTTTGATGTTCGATTCTTTACGTAAACCGCATGTTTGATGTTCGAGGGGCTAAACTACATCGCATACTGTTGACGGAGAGAGTTAATTTATTATTAGACATTATACGAGTTTTATCAAATTAATTATACGAGCACCTCCAATTCAGTATTTAGGTTATTTTGACCGTTCCCCATCTTTTCCAGAACAGCCCACTTTAAGAACACCTCATTGTTTGGAATATTCCACTTTGAGAAAACTCCTGGTTCCGAACACAACCCCCCAACACATTGAAGATGGAAAGAACCGTAGTGTGTTGAAATAAAAGTACAATTGTGACAAAAAGTTATGATTTTTACTTTGAAGTTCGATTCTTTACGTAAACCGCATGTTTGAAGTTCGATTTTTTACGTAAACCGCATGTTTGAAGTTCGATTCTTTACGTAAACCACAAATTTCCCTGGTCTTCTGGGGAAATTGTGCGAGTGACTTGCTCTTTTTCCGAATCCATCAATACACCATGCAAACTTGTATGTGCTCATTTTGCCTTCACGTGTGTAAGAGGATGTAACTTAGTTATGTGCACATGTTAAAGATCCCATTCGAGTCTTTAAGGAAAAATAAGACGACGGATCGAATATTTTAACAGATGCAAATATAACATGCATAAGATAAAGTTTGTAAGACAAAACGTACCCACCTAGGTGAAATTAGTATTAAATTGGGTTTAAGTTTGAATGAAAATAGAAGAACAAAATCTTAACGAGAAACTCAATGATTTTCATAGGAATTGATTTTTAGATAAACAAATATTCAAATGAACAAAAGCATTTTTGTTAAATAATGAATGAATGAATGAATGAATGAATGAAGAAAAAGAGCAAAACAAAAAAGAAAGAAACAAAATAAATAATTGTATAATGAGTGTATGGGTTAAACAAAATAAACGCAAAAACATATCATGTAAACAACTAAAGAAACAAATCAATCAAAAATTGATCAATCGACAAATGAGATGAACAGAATTATTAACACAGGACCAGAGCAAGCAGAACGAAAGACCACGGAAAACTGTCTCAACGGGAAAATAACGAAGCGAAACAATAGACATATTTACCAAGAAAAAAACAACCTTTTCTTTCGGTCCCGCTAGTAAATAACTGTACAAATTGTGTGGGCAGAAATTAAACCGAAGAAGGTAAGGGAGTCGTCCTGGATCAAGGCAAATGCACTACTTTTCGCCCACGGCGCATGAATCGCTGTCGTGCGCAGTAGAGTGGAATGTAAAATACCTACACCCCCGCCCACCGCCCAGCAAGGGAAGACGATCGTCGCGGCGCAAAGACAGCCAGACCCGACGAATAAAAAGAAGGGGCGTAGATTGGGCGAGCGTGCTTTTAGTCTACGATAATATAAGGCAGAGGACAGTCGGCTTTCAGTCTCTCTTTACCCATCTCTTCGCTCTCCACTGTTGCTGCTGTTGCTGCTGCTGCTGCCGCTGTTGTTGCTGCTCGCTGTTGCTGCTTTGTTTCTGCTGGTCGAGGCATCGGTAGCGTTCTCAAGTTCACTTTCCAAAGAAATATCGTCTCAGAAAATTAATTTGAAGGTAAGTTTTTTGTTGAATATTTTTGACTGACGTTTGCTGCTGCCGTTGCGAAGCTGCGGTGATTCTAGTGGGTGAAGCATCGGTAGCTGTCTCAACTTTAATAACTCAATTTTCTAAAAGAAACAAATATCTTCTTGAAAGTTACCCGAAAATTAGTTAAAAGGTGGGTGATTTGCATGTCAAAAAAAGTATCGTCTCAGAGCAATCAGAACATTAATTTGAAGGTGGGTGGTTTACATTTTTGTTTCATGAGTGTCTTTGGTTAACGTTTCTTTTTGCGGAATAAACGAGATGGAATTCACTTTATTTGTTCTTCTGTTTTGAGTGCTGTTAATGTACCCGTGAATATTTACCAAATTTATCGCCTTCAGTCAACAACAACATTGCAGGTGAGAGGTTTGCACCTTTCTTTGAATGCCTTTGACTGTTGAGCGTTTCTTTTGCATTGGACGAGATAAAAGTTACGGTTTTTTTCTTTATCCGTGCCATCTGTCAATGTACCTGTAAAAATTAAGTGTTAAGCGATATCGTCTTAAATCAAACGGAAAGTAAGTGATTTGTATTTTGTTCATTTCTTGTTTCGCATAAAGGAGGTGGAAGTGACGTTCCTTCCTATTGCTCTTTGCCTACTGCCAAAGTACTCGCACATTTAACAACTTATATTGCTATTTTGATAGTCAAGTGGGGGAATTCGAGGTTTGCGATTGAATAGTCTCATACAGTCCAATTTTGGCTATCGGTCCCTATTGCTACGGAATTGATAGGATAGACCATATATTTACAACAACAAAACTACTCGTGGTTTAGGTTTATCGAGTTCAACTCCAGCACGGAGACGGTCTTTCCGCTGCTATTCTACAATTCTAATTACCACTGCTTGGCACGCCTAACGATAATTCTAAATTATGCTATTCTGCTTATTTTCCGACGAAACAGAACATTATAATGCAATTTCTGCCCTTGAACACACCAAAATCTCCTTTCGTGAAGAGGTGTCGTAGGCCTATCACATGAGGCAAAGGGGAGTCATTTTTCCACGGCTGTGCCACGTGCGTGAGTTGTTAACCTCAATTGAAAGTGACTTTTGTCAGCTTAAATGGATAAATAAACCTCTAAACAAGATGTTATTTGTGCTATTTTTATTATTCGTTTTTTACATTTAGTCAAGTTTTGACTAAATGTTTTAACATAGAGGGGGGAATCGAGACGAGGGTCGTGGTGTATGTGTGTGTGTCTGTCTGTCTGTCTGTGTGTGTGTGTGTAGAGCGATTCAGACTAAACTACTGGACCGATCTTTATGAAATTTGACATGATAGTTCCTGGGTATGATATCCTCAGACGTTTTTTTCATTTTTTTGATAACGTCATATCCGGCTTTTCGTGAAAGTTGAGGCGGCACTGTCACGCTCTCATTTTTCAACCAAATTGGTTGAAATTTTGGTCAAGTAATCTCCGACGAAGCCTGGACTTCGGTATTGCATTTCAGCTTGGTGGCTTAAAAAATAATTAATGACTTTGGTCATTAAAAATCTGAAAATTGTTAAAAAAATATTTTTTGTATAAAACGATCCAAATTTACGTTCATCTTATTCTCCATCATTTTCTGATTCCAAAAACATATAAATATGTTATATTTGGATTAAAAACAAGCTCTGAAAATTAAAAATATAAAAATTATGATCAAAATTAAATTTTCGAAATCAATTTAAAAACACTTTCATCTTATTCCTTGTCGGTTCCTGATTCCAAAAACATATAGATATGATATGTTTGGATTGAAAACACGCTCAGAAAGTTAAAACGAAGAGAGGTACAGAAAAGCGTGCTATCCTTCTCAGCGCAACTACTACCCCGCTCTTCTTGTCAATTTCACTGCCTTTGCCATGAGCGGTGGACTGACGATGCTACGAGTATACGGTCTTGCTGCGTTGCATTGCGTTCAGTTTCATTCTGTGATTTCGACAGCTACTTGACTAAATGTTGTATTTTCGCCTTACGCGACTTGTTTTTTTTTGCAGAAGAAAATCGTTAAACTTAAACGAATCCAGTGTGTTTATGTCGCGAAAGGGCAACACGGGAATAAGTTGCGCACGGCGAGAATTTCGTCTGCAATCGTCAACAAACAACCGCATCGAAGCAAAATCTTAAATTGTATCTAACTCTAAATCTGGGTCAGAATAGCAATATTTTGACCGAAAAGCTACGCTGGAAACACGCTAGCTGTGGATACTGAGCGTTTCGCGAAAAATGTAGATAACATCTATTTAACGTCACTGAGTAAAACCATTAGCGGGATGTATTCACATGTCCATACTTGGAATAACATATTAGTCTTCAGTTCGGGGTGTTTTTTGTGTTTGGTTCTGGAGCTATACATTATATATCAAATTTAGATAGATATAAATATCTGTTAATGAAGGTTCTTCTTACAGATTTCGGTTTTATATCAGTGCATACCGTTGGTCTTGTGTTAGTTTATGTACTATAGGGTAGTGTGAAAAGCAAGAACAGCCAGAGGTGTTGGATTATCTGAAGTAACTGTAGTTACTGTACTGATTCCTCAATGAATCACAATTCGCAGACTGACATATTTGGAAATACTGTGTATATTTGTTTTCCAGTCCTACGGGACATTGCATGGTGAACTGTGTCAAATACAGTTCACATTTCAAGCACTCCACTGTACCAACGCGAGTTTTGCAAGCGTGTAGATTTTTCGCTCGACACCGTCCCATGTTTCTGTACGCGGTAAGGTCTTGAAAGTAATTATCATTCCTTTAATGCGTATGGTGTATTTAAGCGCTTCGAGCTGTGGGGAAGCGCTATATAAATGTTCCATTATTATTATATATAAAATTCATTCTCTTTGTTATTGTGTAATCAATTCTCCGGTTAGATTATGATATACAAATATACATTTACCCTTTTATCCAATACTTTTCGGTATTTAATTCCACGTCACAACCTCTGGTTTCGATGTAACGCGAACAATGTAATAATGTTGGAATGCTTGTAATATACTGAACACAGACAGTGTGTCTGTTCAAGTATTCCTCATTGATTAACTGCACGCGAGGGAAATATTTAAAAACTACAATTACTACAATATCATTATTATGGTTAAAAGTTATTTAAAAATAATTAAGATGTTGCTCGCTGTTCACGGTTCACACAATATTCAAGGCACACATTTGATATAAGCTATATCGTTAACCTGATTTGTGCTAACAATTTTACAATGAATAGCATACCAAACATTTTGACCTGGAATGAACCTTGACTTTGGTTGGGGACTATAGTGAGAGCTCTGCTATCACTAAACTAAAACAGGATGGACAAGTCTTGTACTTACTCGACACATAAAAGATGGAGTACTACGTTTTAACATTAAAAGCCAGTTGCCGTGATGTAATCAGGTAAATTATATTTTGTTCTGTAACACACGAAAAAGAACACCCCCCTTCCCTACCCTCCGCCCCACCCACCCACCCCCCCCCCCCCCCACTACCACCCACACCCCCCCCCCAAAAAAAAGCCTTCACACAAGAGAGGCAACAACACTCCGTGCAGTGCGGGAGTATGAAAGCTCCATAGTGCCTTACTACAACTTGTGTCTTTCAAAGCTCCATAGTGCCTTACTACAACTTGTGTCTTTCAAAGCTCCATAGTGCCTTACTACAACTTGTGTCTTTCAAAGCGTGGGATTGTATGTGACGTTAACATGTCTATGTGGGGGATCATCCACAAGTTCCTTTACCTCGAGCTCAAGGATGACTGGGCGTTCATAGATTCCACGTTAAATGATATGGAGCAGCCTTGATCGCTCAAACCAGTAAATCACCGATCTCGGTACTTTCTCAGATTTGAGATAATAAGTTAATTTGAATTGATGTGATCTCACGCCAGTGTGCCGAGGACCATTCCACGATTTCAGTTGATTGCAAAACTCTGTCGGACATTTTGTTTTTCTTTCCTTTTCGATGTCTCTGTCTTCGCTGTACACATTTCTGTCCTATCATTTCAGACGAATGGCCCTTTATATTGCCACTTAAACTCGCGATTGGAAACGGATCCATTGTACTAACTGCAAAATTCCGTCCTACATTTTGTTTCTTTATTCTTTCTGCCCTCTCTGTTTTCTCTCCACACATCTCTGTCCTTACATTTCAGACTGATAGTATGACGGCTTACTAGTGCCAAAACCTGGGGTTACCCATTATCACGTGATAATTACTAATTAACGCTGTCAGTTACTGTTTTCACTCGTTAGTTACTAATTTTCACGGGATAATTAGTAATTTTCACGGGAAAATGACTAATTTTTAGTTTTGGCACTAGCAATCCGTCAGGAAGTGAGCCAAAACTAAAAATTAGTAATTAACAGGTGAAAGTTAGTAATTTTCCCGGGAAAATTAGTAATTACAATTATGAGGTTTTGGCACTAGCAAGCCGTCATATGATAGGCCCCATGAGCAAGCAATTTCACACTACTACCTAAACTCGCGTATGAAAACAGTATGTTTTTTTGTGTATCCAATGGTGCAATACTTCCTCCTTGTTGTCAAAATTGTGAAGGCGAAAACTAACAGCGAGGTATCAGTTCTCTCGGCTGAAGGAGGGACGATCGAACACTGGAGTTGGTACTGTCAAGCTCCAGACACCGTGACATCAAATATGGCTCACGCTTGAGCGACTGAGACAGAGAAGGAAAGCGTGTGACGTACACCCCACGCAGATCTAGACAATTTGACACGTTTGGTCGGACTAAAGAAACTGAAGTGAATAAGATAAGAAACAATAACATTGTATAACGGTTTTTGAAAAAAGCTTTCTACAAGATACAATAACAATGTATAACGATTTAAAAAAAAAACAAGTCGCGTAAGGCGAAAATACAATATTTAGTCAAGTAGCTGTCGAACTCACAGAATGAAACTGAACGCAATGCCATTTTACTCGTAGCATCGTCAGGCCACCGCTCATGGCAAAGGCAGTGAAATTGACAAGAAAAGCGGGGTAGTAGTTGCGCTAAGAAGGATGGCACGCTTTTCTGTACCTCTCTTTGTTTTAACTTTCTGAGCGTGTTTTTAATCCAAACATATCATATCTATATGTTTTTGGAATCAGGAACCGACAAGGAATAAGATGAAAGTGTTTTTAAATTGATTTGGACAATTTAATTTTGATAATAATTTTTATATATTTAATTTTCAGAGCTTGTTTTTAATCCGAATATAATATATTTATATGTTTTTGGAATCAGCAAATGATGGAGAATAAGATAAACGTAAATTTGGATCGTTTTATAAATTTTTATTTTTTTTACAATTTTCCGATTTTTAATGACCAAAGTCATTAATTAATTTTTAAGCCACCAAGCTGAAATGCAATACCGAACCCCGGGCTTCGTCGAAGATTACTTGACCAAAATTTCAACCAATTTGGTTGAAAAATGAGGGCGTGACAGTGCCGCCTCAACTTTCACGAAAAGCCGGATATGACGTCATCAAAGACATTTATCAAAAAAATGAAAAAAACGTTCGGGGATTTCATACCCAGGAACTCTCATGTAAAATTTCATAAAGATCGGTCCAGTAGTTTAGTCTGAATCGCTCTACACACACACACACACACACACACACACACACACGCACGCACGCACACACGCACGCACATACACCACGACCCTCGTTTCGATTCCCCCTCGATGTTAAAATATTTAGTCAAAACTTGACTAAATATAAAAAGAAGCTTTTTATGTGCGTGGTTCTAAACGAGTTTCTGCAGTGTGCTTGTACTTTATATAGTTACACAAACGTTATCTTGATACTGCATTCAACGTGTTTGATAATTAACACGTATCGCACTTAGTTATTTAGAATATAAGCAAAGATTTATTTTATGATTACTTTTATTCTGAGCACATATCTAAGCCGTGAAAAGACTGTTTGCTTGTTTGCTTTTTGCTTGTTTTTGTTTTTTGTTTTTTTGTTGTTCGTTTGATTTATTTGTTGTGTGTGGTTTGTTCGTTGGTTTCTTTGTTTCTTTTTTTCTTTTTTCTTTTTTTCTTTTTTGTATCTTTGTTTGACTTCTTCTTCTTCCTCTTTGTTTTGCCTTTCTTCTGTCCTTCTTTTCTATCTTCTTTATCGTTTTTGTACTGACTCCCTGTCCTATAGAAAAAGAGGGAAAGATAAATGCTACAGTATTCATAGGTCTGAGAATCAAAGTAAGCTTAGAACAAAAAACGTAAGGTACCAATTAAG